>NW_024069349.1:0-50446 GCF_009389715.1 Phoenix dactylifera
TGCATTATGATCATGGATTCAAGGTGTCAATTTATTCCAAATATAAACAATTTATATTTAAATTTTGTGGTCATAATAAATTTAAAACTGAAATTTCATAAACATCAATTATGCATAATTTCACAAAAATAAACTATTTATTTTATGATACAAATTAATCTCAATTTTGTGCTAGGACAACCTTTTCACTATAAGGGGTTAACCTTATAGCAGGACAACCTTATAATTCAGCACAAGATTGATATTTTATCAATAAATCTAGATCTAATCTAAATTTAAAAATTAAATCATGCATAATTCTAGATATTATAGGCCAATTCCATCAGCCAACCTGGCTCTGATACCAGTTGAAGGAAAAAATCTCACGAGTTGTCCGATAAAATCGAACGCCAGGCATGAAAAATCAGTTTTAAAATTTTTATTTTTTTTATTTTATTTATAACAATTATAAATATTTAATTTAACTTTTATGTAAAATTACCTCAAGCCCGCAGCGGAAGTTGGTCGAGGTAATCTGGATCTGGATCCGGATCTAGATCCCTGAAAGTAGCTCTGCGAGGCCTGGATCTGCAAGCCCTCTACTTCGCACGCACGTCAAACTTCGCAAGAAGGTTGGATGATGTCTTTACTCGTGCAAAACAATCTTTTGCAAAAAGGATCCTTGGAAGAAAAGAAATCCAGAAAAAGGACCTTCCCTTTTCTCTTTCTTTCTTTCTTCTCTTTCTTTCTTTCTTCGGTTTCTTTTCTCCCGTTTCTTCACAGCACGCCTAAGCCACAGACGCCCGTCTCTTGATCCTGATCACAGAGGGAATGGAAGGGAGGAGAGGACACCGGATCTGGGCCGAACTCCAAACCACCAGAGAGAAAGGACTCCTTCCTCTCTCTTCTTCTTCTTCTCCACAGAATCAAATCTCCTTCTCTGTCTGACAATTTCTTCTCAAAAAAATTCTCTTCCTCTTCATCTTCAAGAGGATACGGTGGCCTACAAATAGGCCAACACTGAGAGGAGTTAAGAGGCGTTATTGGCCAAGCATTAAAGAATTCATTCATGATGAATTTCATAACGTTTGTTTCAAAACAAACGGTGGAAAAAAAAAAAACTAGTGAATCCATGAAAACGTGCCTGATTTCGAAAATCTAAATGAACCGGAATGTAGCCGGTTCAAAACCGAACATTCCGGTCCAGACGGCAAGCCGAACGGAGTCCGGATGGTGGCACGGCGTGGTGTTGAACCAAGGATGGAGAAGACTCTGTTTTTGCTCCCAGGCGTTTCCTTTCCATCGCGGCTCACAAGCATCTCTTAAGGGTCCATGAGCTTAAGGGCCCATGGGTCCACAGGAGTTTAAAACAAGTCAGCCGTTCACCATTCAAATGGGATTAGCCAAATAGGAAATGGGTTAGCCCATTTTGTAATAAAGCAAGCCTATTTGGTTCTAAACCAAATTGACAGCCCATTTGAATGATTTTTGATCCGGAAAAATTCCACATGAGTCCGACTCATGGGGGATTCAATTGGGTCCAGTTTCGGCTCGATCCAAGTCCGACTTAGATAAGAACAAATACGAAATTAAATCCCAATTAAATCGTGATCGAGCCCAATTGCTCTAATTTAGACTCAATTAAATCCAATCTCAACAATTGAGTCCTGATCAAGTTCAATTACATTAATTGAAACTTGATTGATCCGAAATACAGACTTAATTAGTTGTTCATCCATGAAATTTAGCATGTACCTCATGTTCAGTGCTAGCTGAACATAGACAGAACCAAATTCCAAATGACCTACAATTTAATTCTTAATTAAATTGGGTCAAGACCTTCCTACTTAGTTTGACTAATGTGCGTGACTCCGATAGGTTCGAACACTAAGCCGGTAGTACATGGACTACTCCATGCACTAATCGAGGTGACCATCTAGCAATGATACCCGACGTCCGGATAGGTCGAATATGCAAAGCAACATTCAAGAACCTAGACGTATGGTTGTTGCATAATTCATCCCTATGACCATCGATGCTCAAGATGACCTCAGAGTGGACTGTCGACCTCTGGGTCCGGTCATCCATAGTGTATTTCAAATAATCAAATCAAGTGACCTATCACTTGGTTTACCCTGGCCAAGGTTTTACTGAATTGAAATACAGTGAGACATCAACTCCTAAAATCTGGAGCGGTCAATCCCATCTTGACTCATACACAGACTTCGCGAGTACTTTACTGCACCCAGCATCCTTCCGATCCCTGAATTAGAAATTCAGGTCATCCAGTGCCTAAGTACAGTGAGTTGCTTGCAAGTCACCGTGACAGTCTCAGGTCTAAGGGGTACTTATGTCCACACGCTTTGCGAGCTAACTCCCGACAGTGGAGTGCTACACAGGTGAGTCACTGTTCAGTGATGATGTACTCCTACATCTCACCTGTATGCCATACAGTGTCTCCACACTCCTTGGTTTAAGAGGACAACCAACTAAATGACACACAACGACCTATACTTGATATAGCTATCGTCCAATTGACAGCTCATCATTTGGTCGCGAACTGGTTTAAGGACTAAATGATAAAACCTCTTTTATCCACTAAATTAGTCCTAAGGACTTCATCACAATACACAGGAGTTCAATTTGAAGATGTAACATTTGTGATGAATAGAAAATTGCCAGAATAAATTTTTATTCATTTCAATAAAACATATACATAATCCAATTTCTTACAATTAAAAAAATTGGCTTTGGGACACAATTTCCAACATAGGGAACGTCACAGATGGGGTCAGTCTACTTATGGAACAATCAAGACTGAGCAAGGGAGCCACATCCTCCTCAAAGAAGCCCTAGCTTACTTTTTCATTTTGACATGTACTTACCGCTTTACTCTTTGTATCTACAAGCGTACCTACATATACAATCAATACAATGAGTAGACAGCTTTCTTCAATATTGTGCAAATTTAATCTCTAATTGCTTGTGTGATGTGCTTTCTTCCTTTTTGCTATAATGACAAAAAGAGGGAGAAAATATATTTAATAGACATGTAAAGGGAATCAATGAAAATCAATAAAAAGAAAACTTTTAAAACACACAATAATTTGTTCTTAGTGGATTCGATACCTCGAGGCTCATTATCTCTCTGTTGGGGCTCCTAACGGAGTAATCTCCAGAATCTATTCAAGGGATATTCGGAGATTAGTTGAATCATACTCAAGAACAAATTGACAGATTTTTTCTCTAAAAACCAAAAATTTAAGTTCAAAAGCTTCAATGCACTAAAAGAAAATTCAGAGAATCAAAACAAAGTTGAATGCATGTGTTGAGGGGGAGAATCTGAATTTTTAAGAAAGCAAACTCATTAAACATATATAAGCCAAACAATCGATTGCATGACATGAAGGCTTATATAATTCCAAATGAAAGGGGGTGCTTTAACTTCAAAATTTACTGTTTCACACCTTTCAGTTTTGGATAAATTAAATAACTAGACACTTGAATTCATTTTAAAATTTTACTATAAATCTCCTTGTTTGTTGAGCAATTCACTTTACATATACTCAATGTTTTGTCATCATCAAAAAGGGGGAGATTGTGGAGTGATTGATTATAACCCTATTTGATTTTGATGAGCTCAAAACATTTGAGTATATCTTATGTTTACTAATGAATTCAATCTAGTGTTTCAGTGAAATTCTTGTAAATTTATGGTTAAGTGTCTCTAGATTTGGTTCAAGACATTTTGGATAAGTTAAGAAGTCAATTTGAACCAAAGTCTGAGACTCGAGTCGACTCCAGGAGATTACGAGTCGACTCCAAGCGTATCAGAAGCACTGGCACAGGCTCGAGTCGACTCTTGTACATTACGAGTCGACTCCGACTGAGAACAGACAGACGAACAGAAAGATCCAACTCAAAACCTGTCAACGAGTCGACTCCTGAAGAGCGCGAGTTGACTCCGATGCTGCCGAGTCGACTTCAGGGTAGTACGAGTCGACTCCAGGGAGTTACAGACAGAAAGACAGAGAAGTTATTTTGGACCCTGAGAGCCGAGTCGACTCCTGAGGAACTCGAGTCGACTCCGATGGTTGGCAGGTCGACTCCAAAGGAAGCGAGAGTCGACTCCCAGTGTGATACAAGGCAAAAGTCAAAGAGCAACTTTCGGACACTGAGAGCCGAGTCGACTCCCGCAAAGTCCGAGTCGACTCCAAGACAGCGCGACCCCAAAAAGACAGAAGACAGTATTTTCGTCTCTGAGAGGCGAGTCGACTCCAAGACAGTTCGAGTCGACTCCAAGGCAGCGCTACCCCAAAAAGACAGAAGACTGTTTTTCGGATACTGAGAGCCGAGTCGACTCCGAAACAGTTCGAGTCGACTCCAGGACGGCACGAGTCAAAAGACAGAAGATCGGGAGTTCGGACTCTGAGCACCGAGTCGACTCCCAGAATTTCCGAGTCGACTCGAGTGAGCAAAGTTGAAAAATACATCTATGGATTCCTTGGAATGAGTCGACTCCAAAAGTGCCAGGTCAGCTCCAGACTTTGGGGAGTCGACTCCGGGTTAAGTCGAGTCGACTCCCAGTCGAGAAGAGCACTTTAATTCAAATCCGAAACAGTTGCCGAGCCGACTCCAGAAAAGCATGAGTCGACTCCTGCTGCAGCCGAGTCGACTCCAGATCGCGCGAGTCGACTCCGATCCCAACGGAAACATTGTCAGGATGTGCAGAATGTGCAGAACGGCTAGAAGATTGTGTCTAACGGCTAGTTTCCGTGGGGAATGGCTTAAATAGCCACAGAGAACTGTAGCAAGGTAGAGAAGCGACATTCCATTCAAAGAAAACAAGAAATCTTCATCTACCAAAGGATTTCAAAAGAAAAGAAGGAAGAGGGCCATTAACTCCATTCAACCAACTCTTCCCAGCATTAAAGAAGTCTCCTTCAGCCTTCAAGTCTTCAAGACATTCAAGAGGAGACCCAGAGTTCGAGAAGCCCTCCTCTACATCTTCATAAATTTGTTTGAGGGCTCTTAACTTCTCTCTTATTTATATTGCTGAATATCTGCTTGTTTAGAAGCTGTATTTTTCTGTTTGTTTTTCAATCCATTTGTTCCTTACTTGATTCAATCAGGGGATTGAATCAAGGGTGTAAAGGTTTGTTGGTGAGCCTAGGTTGAAACCAACGTGTAAGGGTTTGATTGTGATCCCGGGAAAACAATCGGGTGGTTCTAGTCGGTGAGCCTGGGAAAACCGACCGAGTTCGTTGTGATCTCGTAAAACAACAAGTTAGGTTGTGAGCTTGTAAAACAACCGGCTGTAATCCGAGGAGTTATAGTGAATTCCCAAGTGAGGCTTGGGGAGTGGACGTAGGAGCAAGGGTTAGCTCCGAACCACTATAAACTCCTTGTGTTTGTGATTGCTTTGTTGTCTCTTACTTTCATTTCATTCAC
The DNA here is from genome assembly GCF_009389715.1 of Phoenix dactylifera. Classification (NCBI taxonomy): domain Eukaryota; kingdom Viridiplantae; phylum Streptophyta; class Magnoliopsida; order Arecales; family Arecaceae; genus Phoenix; species Phoenix dactylifera. The sequence continues at coordinate 5,431 of NW_024069349.1, forward strand.
TGCACATAGCATCTAATTAATCAACTTGCAAAAAGTATTAATTAGTTATTCACAAACCATTTAATTGCCATAATTATTTTAAAACCAATTCACCCCCCCTCTTGGGTTGTCTATTTGGGCAACACAAGAGAATCCGGATCGACTCGAGAGAGTAAACCTGGAAGAAAGATCTCTGGAATCCTGAGAACGAGTCGTCTCCAGAGGGCCGAGTCATCTCCGGATACTGGCAAGTCGACTCCAAGTTTGGCCGAGTCGACTCCAGAACGGGACAGCACTTTTATTCAAATCCTGAACAGTGGGCGAGTCGTCTCCAACAAAGCATGAGTCGACTCCAGCAACAGCCGAATCGACTCCAGATCGAGCGAGTCGACTCCGATCCCAACGGACACATTGTCAGGAGTTGCAGATTGTGCAGAACGGCTCTAAAGTTGTGTCTAACGGCTAGTTTTCAAAGGGTATTGCTTAAATAGCCAGAGTGAACAGTAATAGGCACCAAGAGAGATATTTCATTAAAACAAAAAGGAATTTCCACCTACCAAAGGCTTTCAAGAGTAAATACAAGAGAAAGAAGAAAGAAGTGCATTGAACTCCATCCAACAAACTCTTTCCTTCGCATTCAAGGCTCTCCTTCTGACATCAAATCGTTAGCGCATTCAAAGAGGAGACTCAGAGTTCGAGAAGCCCCTTCTTCCTCTTCCAAATTCTGTTTGAGGGCTTCTAACTCTTCTCTTTTCACATTGTTTAATATTTGCCTATTAAGAAGCTTTCCTTGTAACTTTTTCCAAACTGTTTTCTCACTTGATTCAATCAGGGGATTGAATCAAGGGTTTTAAGGTTTGTTGGTGAGCCGAAGTTAAAACCAACGGTGTAAGAGTTCTATTGTGATCCCGAGAAAACAATCGGATGGTTCTAGTCGGTGAGCCCGTGAAAATCGACCGAGTTCGTTGTGATCTCGCGAAAACAACAAGTTGGGTTGTGAACTTGTAAAACAACCGGCTGTAATCCAGGGGATTATAGTGAACTCCCAAGTGAAGCTTGGGGAGTGGACGTAGGAGCAAGGGTTAGCTCCGAACCACTATAAATTGGTTCGTATTTGTATTGGTTGCTGTTTTCTCTCTCTCTCTTCATTCACTTCATCTAGTAACTTAACTAATTTGCTTGCGATAGATTTAGTTAATTACTAATCATAGTTTTTAATTGATTGAAAATTAATCAAAACCCAATTCACCCCCCCTCTTGGGTTGTCTTCTTGGGCAACAAGTGGTATCAGAGCAGGAGCTCTTCTATTAAAAGAGTAAAAGATCAAAATGACAACCCCTTTTGGATCTTCACTTATTGAGGGGCAATCCACCCATAGGCCTCCATTCTTCAATGGAACCGACTACACCTATTGGAAGGCTAGGATGAGGATATTTATCCAAGCCCAAGACTATGAGATTTGGAGCATCATAGTTAATGGACCATACATTCCTTCTATTTTTGTAGATACATTACTATTCCCAAGCTTGAAAAAGATTGGGATGACAATGATAGAAGGAGGGCACAACTAAATGCCAAAGCGATGAATGTGCTTTATTGTGCCTTAGACCGTAATGAATTCAATAGAGTCTTGATTGGTTCTTTTAATTTTGAAAATAAACTACGCAATAGCACGTATCCTGTAGGATAGTGATTACGGGTGTCGGTCCACAGGGATTGAAGAATAAGTTATTTTTTCCAATTAAATAATGACTTCAAAGGACATAGTGAGGATGATAGTGGTATTTTGATGATTAATACAATAATCAAGAGTATGTTACAAGTTAATTCGATACATCATTTATAAGTCTGTCACTCTCAGTACATTAGTATAATAAGATAAAGATGCATTTCATTATTTATATGGATGAATCTAACCTTAAGTTGCAGCAAAGTGTGGATGAGTCGACCCCAAGGTTGATTGAGTCGAACCCGGCACATCAAGAAACCATCTGGCACACTTCTGCAAAAATGGCACGGATGAACAGTAGTTGGGTCGACCCAAGTAAAGGATGAGTCGACCCAATCCTCAAGCCTCAAGAAAACAGTTCTCTGGAAACCCTGAGAGGGTCGACCCAAATGAAACTTGAGTCGACCCCAAGTTAACATGAGTCGACCCAAAGGCAATGACATTCAAAAATAGGTTCTCTGGAAACCCTGAGAGGGTCAACCCAAGTGGAAGTTGAGTCGACCCAACTGAACCTTGAGTCGACCCAAAAAGATGTTGAGTCGACCCAAGTGAAGGAAGGCTGAAATGCAAGGTTCTGTAGTTCTGAGAGGGTCGACCCTAGTAAATGTTGAGTCGACCCAAGTGAAAGTTGGGTCGACCCCAGTAAAAGTTGAGTCGACCCAAGCACGGGCAGAAGCATAACGGCCAGTTCTGCAGAAGTACTTTTTGACCTTCCAAGAGTGAGTAACGGCTAGTTTTTGAATTCTAACCATTGGGGCTTGTCCAATGGATGAAGGAAACTATTTAAAGTGACACTATTCATCAGAGGAAACATCCTTTTGCAAAATATCAAAGCTTACACAAGAAAGACAAGTGCCCTAATCTTTTTCATCCAAGTGCTTCATTCAAGAGTCAAAAGGAAGTGGTTGAGCAGATTCCAAGAGATATTAAGAGCTCCATCCACCCTTGAAGAGTGAAGCATTCTTGACAAAGAAGAGAGAAGTCTCATCAAGCGATAACTATTCTCTAAACTCTTCTTTGTAGATTATATATGTTATATTTGCTCATCTAGGAGCTTCAAATATCTTCTTTCTTTTTATTAATCACCTTGTAAAGGTTTGTTGGTGAGCCCGCAAAACCAACGGTGTAGGTTTATTGGTGAACCGTAAAACCAATTGTGAAGGTTCGTTGGTGAGCCCGTAAAACCAACATAGGTTCGTTGGTGAGCCCGTAAAACCAACATAGGTTTTTGGTGATCCCGGAAAACCAAAGTGTAAAGGTTTTTGGATTGTGAGCCCGGAAAACAATCCAACTGTAATCCGCGGGATTATAGTGAATTCCCAAGGGGTCGCCTGGGGAGTGGACGTAGGTGCTTATGTTGCCCAGATAGACAACCCAAGAGGGGGGGTGAATTGGGTTTTTAAATTAACTTAGCTAATTAAAACTTTGTGGATGATTAACTAAATACTATAGCCAGTTATTTAATTAAAGCTAAGTGCTGTGAGTAATGTGTGGGGAAGAAGATGAGAGACAATGCACTACAAACACAAAGTTTTATAGTGGTTCGGAGCTAACCCTTGCTCCTACGTCCACTCCCCAAGTCTCACTTGGGAATTTCACTATAACCCCCTTGGATTACAGCCGGTTGTTTTGCAAGCTCACAACCGAACTTGTTGTTTTACGAGCTCACAACGAACTCGGTCGGTTTTCCCAGGCTCACCGACTAGAACCGTCCCCGATTGTTTTCCCGGGCTCACAATCAAACCCTTACACTTGTTGGTTTTACACCGGCTTACCAACCAACCTTAATCCCCTTGATTCAATCCCCCGATTGAATCAAGTAAATACACGAGATAGAAGAAAACAGAAAATAGCTTCTCAAAAAGCAGATTTAAAACAATATAATCGTAAAGGAGTTAGAAGCCCTCAAACGCTTTTAAGCTGGTGAAGAGGTGTGGCTTCTGGAACTCCGGTCTCCTCTTGAAAGAGTGGTCGACTTGAAAGCAGGAGGAGGAAGCTTTTAATGCTGGGAAGATGTTGGTTGAGCAGTAAATGCAGATCTCCCCTTTTTCTTGTTGAAGAGCACTTAGAGAGCTTGAAGACTTGAATGCTTGGTGTGGAATCTGTAGTCTCTGCTTTGCTACAGTCTTCTGTGGCTATTTAAGCCAACCCCCACGAAAACTAGCCGTTACTCTGCTTTTTCTGGCCGTTCTGCACACTCTGCGCAGCCTGACAATGTGACCGTTGGTGGGTTGGAGTCGACTCGCGCGATCAGGAGTCGACTCGGCTGTAGCAGGAGTCGACTCGAGCTTTTCCGGAGTCGACTCGGCAACTGTTCCAAGTTTGAATTAAAGTTGCCGTCTTGACTGGGAATCGACTCGTCTTGTTCTGGAGTCGACTCGCCAACTTCTGGCGCTGACCTGGCAATCTTGGAGTTGGCTCATCCTCTGAAGTCCGTGGACCTAAATTTGAATTTTGTCCACACGAGTCGACTCGACTATCTTGGGAGTCGACTCGAATCTCAGAGCCCGAACTCCCGATTCTCTGTCTTTCGGCTCATCCAGTCTTGGAGTCGACTCGAACTTCCTTGGAGTCGACTCGGCTCTCAGTTTCCGAAAGTTGGTCTTCTGCCTTTTGACGTGAAGCTTGTCTTGGAGTCGACTCGAGCTGTCTGGGAGTCGACTCGAATCTCAGAGGCAGTAACTTGATCTTCTGTCTGTTGATGGTCGCTCAGTCTCGGAGTCGACTCGTGTACTTCGGGAGTCGGTTCGAATCTCAGAGTCCATAAAACGCTCTCTGACTTTTTCTTTGTGTTCTTCTGAGAGTCGACTCTTACTTTCTTTGGAGTCGACCTGCCAACCATCGGAGTCGACTCGCGTTCCACTGGAGTCGACTCGAATCTCAGACCCGAAAACTGCTCTCTGACTTTTCTGTCTGTTTTCAGTCGGAGTCGACTCTTACTGACCAGGAGTCGACTCGAGCTCGTGCCAGTGACCTTGGTACGCTTGGAGTCGACTCGTGAAACTCGGGAGTCGACTCGAGTCTCAGACATTGGTTCAGCAGACTTCTTAACTTATCCAAAATACTATGAACCAAGTCTAGAAACACTTGAGCAGGATTTTCACTGAAACACTCCATTGAATTCATTAGTAATCACAAGATATACTCAAATGCTTTGAGCTCATCAAAATTAAACGGGGTTTTAATCAATCACTCCACAATCTCCCCCTTTTTGATGATGACAAAACTTTGAGTATATGTAAAATGAATTGCTCAATAAATAATGAAATGAAATCCATAAATGAATTCAAATGTCTGAAAAATTTAATTTATCCAAGTTTGAAAGGAGTGAAACATTAAATTTCGGAGTTAAAGCTCCCCCTTTCATTTGGAATTATATAAGCCTTCATATCATGCAATCAAATGTTTGGCTTATATATTATTAATGATTTGGCTTGATTAAAATTCAGATTCTCCCCCTCAACATATGCATTCTACTATGTTTTGATTCTCTGAATTTCCTTTTAATGCTTTGAAGTTTTTGAACTGAATTTTTGTTTTTAGAGGGAAAATCTGTCAATTTGTTCTTGAGTAGGATTCAACTAATCTCCGAATATCCCTAGAATAGATTCTGGAGATTACTCCATTAGGAGCCCCAAAAGAGAGATAATGAGCCTCGAGGTACCGAATCCACTTAGAACAAATTTGTGTGTTTCAGGAGTTTATCTTTTTATTGTACACTTAGAACAAATTTGTGTGTTTCAGGAGTTTATCTTTTTATTGTACAAATTTTATACATATATCTCCCCTTTTACATACTCTCCCCTTTTACATACTTTATACATGTTTCTCCCCCTTTTTGTCATCATATCAAAAAGGAGGTGATCACACACAATCAATGGCACAAACAATCATCAAATGGCACAGAAGTGAAGATAAGATGTCTACTCATTGTATTGATATGAATGTAAGTACATCTGAGCATACAAAAGTAAGAACAATACAAAAGAAGACAAAACACAACTCAAAATCGTCTATGTCCTCCTCGAGGATGTAGCTCCTCCTCTCGAGGATGCGGCTCCTCCTCTCGAGGATGCAGCTCCTCCTCTCGAGGATGCATCTCCCCCTCTGGAGGATGTGGCTCCTCCTCCCAATCGGCTCCGCTCCATGAGGAGGGCGACTGCCTCTGTGACATGGCCAAGCTGTGTGATGATAGACGTGGTGGCTCTGCTGTGCATAGTGGAGAGCTCAGTCACCGACGTCTGAAGCCCAGTCACCGAGGTCTGAAGTGCGTCCAGCTTGTCGATGAGCACATTCGACAAACGCTCGGCCCCCTCGGTGGTGGTGTGCATGTCACGACCTATGTCCTCTCGAAACTGTCGAGTGGTGCTCGTGATTTCACTCATGTTGCGGAACTGGGCCTGCATCAAGTCCCTCATGTTATATATCTCTTGCCGCACCTCAGCCGTCATGTCTGTCACGGCTGTCAAGGATGGGACCAATGCTGAGGATGGAGTGGGTGCAGGAGTGGGAGCTGGCACGGAACCTCGGAGCTCTCGGAGCTCTCGGAGCAGCTCGTCCCTCAAATCTTGGACGATCTCCTGCCGCAGCTCCCGGAGCTGCTCTGGATCAATACGGACCTCCATAGATGGTGGAGCTGAGGAGGAAGGTCCGGCAGAGGTGGTAGGAGCAGGAGGAGTGGATGGAAGGTCTGGATGGTCTGGGAACTCTGGGTAGTCAGAATCTGGCTCAGGACTGGGTGATGGTCTGGTGGTCTGAGCGGTGAGAGTGGACTTCCTAACCCAGATCCCTTCTCTCTTCCGAAATCCCATCCTGTGCATGGTCCCCGTACCCAAGCGATCAGTCCATCGCAAGGCACGAGAGGGTTCCTTCTCAGGAATGGAAATTTCGTACTGCCTAAAGAGAAAAGTGAATATCATTCCGTATGGGAGTGAGAGCCTAGGTCTGTCTAGGGGCTCACACATATACCTATAAATGAGCTTTGGGAAGTTGATCGGGGTGTCCTGAAGGATATAAGACATAATAGCTAAGTCCCTCTCATTTACAAAATCAAATCTTCCTGTTTTAGGGAAGATGGACCTGGATAGAATGCTCAAAAGGATTCTCACTTCAATAGAAAGTGAGCTAGCATATACCTCATCTAGGGGGGACTGAGGTGGATGCCTTAAGACGATCGTAAGGGCCTCGAATCTATCCTCAGGATGTGCAGGAGCCATCCCTACTAATGGAAGGTGGAGGATATGGGCAATGAGGTCCTCTGTGACTCGCAACGGGACACTTAGTACCGTGCCCTCAATACCTCCATCTCCCCGATGGACGGTACTGTAAAACTCTTGAACTAGGCCAGGATAGGTGGGAAGGTCCAGGGTGAGGAAGTACTCTAGGCCCTGGGCTCTAAGCCTATCGCCTATGGTGAACCCTTCCCGGGAGAGATAGTCGAAAGTGACATATCTCCCGGTCGTGACAGCCTTTCCGGCCAACGGCCTAACGCGAACCACCCTAGGCGGGGAACGATCCGGAGGAGGTTGCCTCGCGGGATCGTGCCGCGCCTTGGAGCGCCGCTCGGGACCGGCCTCGGGACGGGACCTCTTTCTAACAACTCCCTTGCGAGGCATCTTGACCTAAACGAGATGAAAAACCTAGAGAACGAAGAAGGATCGACAGAGGAAGCTCGGGACTGACCTGAAAAGACCTAGGAACGGACGGAAACTCAATGTCCGGCGAAGAATCGACGGAAAAAGGGCTTGGAGACGATCGAGGATGACCTAGGAGTCGGCTCTAGGGCTTTGTGAACAGTGGCGGCTTGAGGAATAGTGTTTGCGAAACGACAAACCTAGGGTTAAAAAGTCGGATCCCGACTGCGAGTCGACTCCCCTGAGTCGCGAGTCGACTCGACCTCGAGTCGACTCCCAAATATGCGCGAGTCGACTCCCCCTTAGGAGCCGGCTCTGAAACTTACTCGAGTCGTCTCTAACCTTGGCACGCACTTAAAAATCATGCTATAACCGTGCCAGATGAGGGAAAATCACTTAATTAAGGACTGATTTGATGATCACTGAATAGAAACTCTATTTTAACCATATTCTAATCATCAAAATCAATTATTCTACTGGAAACTACCACTAGGATGGATCAATCACTCCTAATCCCCTTCTAAGCACACTAAACCTCTCTTCACTTAGGGGTTTTGTGAAAATATCTGCTAATTGATTATCAGTACACACAAGTTGGAGTGACACATCACCATTCAATACATGATCTCTTATGAAGTGATGTCTTATCTCAATGTGTTTAGTTCTTGAGTGTTGAATTGGATTTTTAGTTAGATTTATGGCACTTGTGTTATCACAATTAATGGGAATTTTATCTTGTTTAATGCCATAATCTTCTAATTGTTGTTTAATCCATAAGATTTGAGCACAACAACTCCCGGCTGCAACATATTCAGCTTCTGCAGTGGATAATGCAACCGAGTTTTGTTTCTTGCTAAACCATGAGATTAGGTTTTCTCCTAGAAATTGACAGGACCCGCTGGTACTTTTTCTATCAAGTTTACATCCAGCGAAGTCTGAATCTGTGTACCCTATTAAGTTTAGGCTAGATTCTTTAGAGTACCACAGCCCTATGTTCTTAGTTCCTATTAAGTATTTAAAGATTCTTTTAACTGCAGCTAGGTGTGATTCTTTAGGATTAGCCTGATATCTAGCACACATGCACACACTAAACATAATATCAGGTCTACTTGCAGTAAGATACAGTAAAGAACCTATCATACCTCTATAAAGTTTTTGATCGACAGATTTACCTGATTCATCTTGGTCTAACTTACATGATGAGCTCATGGGGGTGCTGATTGATTTGTTTCCCTCCATATCAAACTTCTTGAGCATCTCCTTAATATATTTGGCTTGATTGATGAAGATGCCTCCTTCAGATTGTTTGATTTGAAGCCCGAGGAAGTAGTTCAGCTCTCCCATCATGCTCATCTCAAACTCACTCTGCATCAAATCAGCAAATTCCTCGCAGAGGCGATTGTTAGTAGCACCGAAAATGATATCATCAACATAAATCTGTACTAATAACATATCCTTATTTTTCTTTTTCAGAAATAATGTTGTATCTACATTTCCCCTAGAGAATTCATGTTCTAACAGGAATTTACTAAGTCTCTCATACCATGCTCTAGGTGCTTGTTTTAGTCCATAAAGTGCTTTGTTCAGTTTATACACATGAGTAGGGTATTGATGATTTTCAAAACCAGGCGGTTGTTCTACATACACTTCCTCATTAATATACCCATTTAAAAATGCACTTTTTACATCCATTTGAAATAGTTTGAAATCTTTAGAGCATGCATATGCTAATAATAGTCTAATAGCCTCAAGTCTAGCTACGGGAGCAAAGGTTTCATCAAAATCTATGCCTTCTTCTTGATTATAACCCTTTGCCACTAGTCTAGCCTTATTTCTTATAACAATTCCATTTTCATCTAGCTTATTTTTATATATCCATTTAGTACCTATAATTGGATATTCAGAAGGTCTCTCCACTAGATCCCAAACCTTGTTTCTAGTAAATTGATTTAGTTCTTCTTGCATTGCATTTATCCAATTTACATCATTTTCGGCTTCTTCTATATGTTTGGGCTCAGAGTGTGAAACAAAAGCTAGATGATTATTCAAATTCCTAAGGGATGCTCTAGTCCTAACCGGTTGTGATGGATCATCTAGAATTAGTTCCTTAGGATGCCCGTGAGCATACCTCCAAGCTTTAGTTAGCCCATGATCCACTATAGGCTCTTGGTTTGATGATTCTCCTTCAATCAACTTTTGATTATCATCTTGTAATCCCATCTCATCTATCTTTTCTTCAAGTATTTCAATATCATCATCAAAATTAACCTTCTTACTAGATGAGATGTCACTAGAGTCATCAAAAACAACATGTATAGATTCTTCTATAACTAGAGTTCTTTTATTAAAGATTCTATAAGCTTTACTAGTTGTAGAATAACCTAGGAATATTCCTTCATCAGATTTAGGATCAAATTTTCCTAGATTATCTTTTCCATTATTATGTACAAAACACCTACATCCAAAAACATGAAAATAGTTAACTTTTGGTTTTCTGTTTTTCCACAGTTCATAAGGTGTTTTCTTTATAATGGGTCTTAATAAAACTCTATTTAATATATGGCAAGAGGTATTAATGGCTTCTCCCCAAAAGTACTTAGGGAGGTTACTTTCACATAACATCGTTCTAGCCATTTCCTCTAGTGTTCTATTTTTCCTTTCCACAACTCCATTTTGTTGTGGTGTCCTAGGTGCAGAAAAATTATGGGTTATCCCCTTTTTACTACAAAATTCATCAAATAATTGATTTTCGAATTCGGTACCATGGTCACTTCTAATGGCTATGACTGAAGACTCTTTAGCATTTGTTACTTCCTTATGGAACTTTTTAAACATGGAAAATGCTTGGTCCTTATGTGCTAGAAACATGACCCATGTGTACCTAGAGTAATCATCTACTATGACTAGACCATATTTATTTCCACCTAGGCTTGTTGTTCTAGTTGGACCAAATAGATCCATGTGTAGTAATTCTAGAGGCCTAGAAGTAGAGACACATTTTATGGATTTAAAAGAGTTTCTAGATTGTTTGCCAAATTGACATGCTTCACATATTTTGTTCTTTTCAAATTTTAATTTTGGCAAACCTATCACGGAGTCTCTTTTAACTAGTTTAGTTATTGTGTCCATGCTTGCATGACCTAACTTACGGTGCCATAACCAACTAGCATCATTTTCTTTAGTTTCATTAACAACTAAACATTGGTTATGTTTTGTAAGGTCTTCTAGATCTACCACATATACATTTCCACGTCTCATCCCTTTAAAAACTAAACTATTATCATTAGGATTTGTTATAATACATAGTGATGGTTTAAACATAACATCATATCCTTTATCACATAATTGACTAATGCTTAACAAGTTATGCTTAAGACCATCAACATATCTAACATTATCTATAAAGGTAGAAGGGGTGATTTGAACTTTACCAATACCAATGATGTGACCTTGGTTGTTGTCTCCAAAAGTCACAGCACCTCCCTTCTTAGCTTCAAGGGTGAAAAATTGATCTTTATCACCCGTCATGTGCCTTGAACAGCCACTATCCAAATACCAGCAGTTTTTGTTGACCTTGGCTGCAAGACACTCCTACACAAGCAAATCATGTCATCTTAGGTACCCAAGTTTTTTTGGGTCCTTCATGGTTAGTCAAGTTGGTTCCTTTTGGAACCCATACCCTTTTAGTTTTTCTTTTAGTTTTATTTTTCCTAAAATTACATGCATTTGCTTTATGTCCTACTATTCCACAACGAAAGCAAGTTATTTTCTTAATTTTAGTTTCCCCAGCTTTAACAAAGAAGTTATTAAGAAATTTTTGCTTATTCCTTGGTTTATACCCTAAACCCGCTTTATTAAATACGGCTCGTTGATTATTAAGTATCATGTTTAACTTTTCAGAACTATATGTGAATTTTTCAACTAAGGGTTTGTATTTGTTTAGTTCTTTAGTTAATGTTTGATTTTCGGTTTTTAGATCATTTAGCTCTTTTGTTAGATCCTTGTTTAAGACTTGTTTATGGTTTTTGAGATCTGAAAGTTCCTTTGTTAGTTTCTCAATATCTTTCGTTAAGGTGTTAGTTTTCTTAATTAAGAGTTGGTTGCTTGTCTTAAGTTCTAGATTTTCTTTGGTAAGATTATCTTTATCCTTAATTAATGAATCATGCTTATGAATATAAGTTTGGTTAGTTACTTTTAGTTCTCTGTTTTTAACATTTATATTCTTATACTCAATCATTAATTCATTGAACGCATCATAAAGTTCATCAAATGTAAAATCAAAATGCGTATCGGAAATTACCTCATTTTCGTTGGCCATGAAACAGAAATTGGCCTTCTCTTCTTGTTCTTCATCCGATGATGAAGATGATGCGTCGGAGTCCGATAGGGTGGTGACATGTGCCTTCTTCTTCTTGTACTTACTCCCCTTCTTCAGTAAGGGGCACTCTGCTCTTATGTGTCCCGGCTTCTTGCACTCGTAACACCCAATCCCCTCATTTTCCCTTTCCTTACCTTTGTCTCTGCGGTAGGAATTTGAGGGACCTCTCCTTTGATGATACGTCTTCTTGTGGTTGATAAACTTCTTGAACTTACGCACAAGAAGTGCCTCACCACCATCTTCCTCATCTTCTTCCTCTTCACTACTGCTGCTGCAAGACAAGTCCTTGTTAGAAGAAGTAGATTTTAAAGCTATTACCTTTTTCTTATGGGAGGACTCTTCCTCGTTGTGTTGTTTCATGGTAAGCTCATGCGTCATCAGGGATCCAAGGAGCTCTTCAAGTGGAAGCTTGTTCAAGTCTTTAGCTTCTTGGATCGCCGTCACCTTGGCTTCCCACGACCTTGGTAGACAGCGAAGGATTTTCCTGACAAGTTCACTGTTAGTATAGTTCTTGCCAAGGCTTTTTAGGCCATTGACAATATCAGTAAACCTAGTGAACATGCTTGTGATTGTTTCATTTGAATCCATTTTAAATAGTTCATATTTATGAACCAAGATGTTTATTTTGGATTCCTTGACTTGATTCGTGCCCTCATGGGTCACTTCAAATCTGTCCCAAATTTCTTTTGCAGAATTACAAGTTGAAACTCTATTGAATTCATTACGGTCTAAGGCACAATAAAACACATTCATTGCTTTAGAGTTTAGTTGTGCCTTCCTCATGTCATGTTCATCCCAATCCGTTTCTAGTTTGGGTACCTTAACACCCTCTACATATGTGGATGGGATGTATGGGCCATTCACTACAATGGTCCACATCTCATAGTCTTGGGCTTGGATGAATATTCTCATCCTAGCCTTCCAGTATGAGTAGTCGGATCCATTGAAGAAAGGGGGTCTTTGGGTGGACTGACCCTCAATGTGAGAAGATCCAAATGGGGTTGTCATTTTGATCTTTTAACTCTTGAGTGGAAGAGTTTTTGGCTCTGATACCACTTGTTGCCCAGATAGACAACCCAAGAGGGGGGGTGAATTGGGTTTTTAAATTAACTTAGCTAATTAAAACTTTGTGGATGATTAACTAAATACTATAGCCAGTTATTTAATTAAAGTTAAGTGCTGTGAGTAATGTGTGGGGAAGAAGATGAGAGACAATGCACTACAAACATAAAGTTTTATAGTAGTTCGGAGCTAACCCTTGCTCCTACGTCCACTCCCCAAGTCTCACTTGGGAATTTCACTATAACCCCCTTGGATTACAGCCGGTTGTTTTGCAAGCTCACAACCGAACTTGTTGTTTTACGAGCTCACAACGAACTCGGTCGGTTTTCCCAGGCTCACCGACTAGAACCGTCCCCGATTGTTTTCCCGGGCTCACAATCAAACCCTTACACTTGTTGGTTTTACACCGGCTTACCAACCAACCTTAATCCCCTTGATTCAATCCCCCGATTGAATCAAGTAAATACACGAGATAGAAGAAAACAGAAAATAGCTTCTCAAAAAGCAGATTTAAAACAATATAATCGTAAAGGAGTTAGAAGCCCTCAAACGCTTTTAAGCTGGTGAAGAGGTGTGGCTTCTGGAACTCCGGTCTCCTCTTGAAAGAGTGGTCGACTTGAAAGCAGGAGGAGGAAGCTTTTAATGCTGGGAAGATGTTGGTTGAGCAGTAAATGCAGATCTCCCCTTTTTCTTGTTGAAGAGCACTTAGAGAGCTTGAAGACTTGAATGCTTGGTGTGGAATCTGTAGTCTCTGCTTTGCTACAGTCTTCTGTGGCTATTTAAGCCAACCCCCACGAAAACTAGCCGTTACTCTGCTTTTTCTGGCCGTTCTGCACACTCTGCGCAGCCTGACAATGTGACCGTTGGTGGGTTGGAGTCGACTCACGCGATCAGGAGTCGACTCGGCTGTAGCAGGAGTCGACTCGAGCTTTTCCGGAGTCGACTCGGCAACTGTTCCAAGTTTGAATTAAAGTTGCCGTCTTGACTGGGAATCGACTCGTCTTGTTCTGGAGTCGACTCGCCAACTTCTGGCGCTGACCTGGCAATCTTGGAGTTGGCTCATCCTCTGAAGTCCGTGGACCCAAATTTGAATTTTGTCCACACGAGTCGACTCGACTATCTTGGGAGTCGACTCGAATCTCAGAGCCCGAACTCCCGATTCTCTGTCTTTCGGCACATCCAGTCTTGGAGTCGACTCGAACTTCCTTGGAGTCGACTCGGCTCTCAGTTTCCGAAAGTTGGTCTTCTGCCTTTTGACGTGAAGCTTGTCTTGGAGTCGACTCGAGCTGTCTGGGAGTCGACTCAAATCTCAGAGGCAGTAACTTGATCTTCTGTCTGTTGATGGTCGCTCAGTCTCGAAGTCGACTCGTGTACTTCGGGAGTCGGCTCGAATCTCAGAGTCCATAAAACGCTCTCTGACTTTTTCTTTGTGTTCTTCTGAGAGTCGACTCTTACTTTCTTTGGAGTCGACCTGCCAACCATCGGAGTCGACTCGCGTTCCACTGGAGTCGACTCGAATCTCAAACCCGAAAACTGCTCTCTGACTTTTCTGTCTGTTTTCAGTCGGAGTCGACTCTTACTGACCAGGAGTCGACTCGAGCTCGTGCCAGTGACCTTGGTACGCTTGGAGTCGACTCGTGAAACTCGGGAGTCGACTCGAGTCTCAGACATTGGTTCAGCAGACTTCTTAACTTATCCAAAATACTATGAACCAAGTCTAGAAACACTTGAGCAGGATTTTCACTGAAACACTCCATTGAATTCATTAGTAATCACAAGATATACTCAAATGCTTTGAGCTCATCAAAATTAAACGGGGTTTTAATCAATCACTCCACAGCTTAGGAGAGCACCGAACCACTATACTTCTTGTGTGTTTGTATTGTGCATTATTCTATTTCACTAACTCATCAATTGACATGAGTAAGATAGTAAAAATTAAGAGAAACCAATTCACACCCCCCTCTTGGCTTGTCACCTTGGGCAACAAGTGGTATCAGAGCAAGGTGCTCCTATAGTATTTGTTGATCTCACAATCAAGAGTCAAAGATCATGACAACCCAAGTGGGATGTTCTATGAGTGAGGGACAATCCACAAATAGACCTCTTCTATTTAATGGCACAAATTACACATACTGGAAAGCTAGGGTGAGGATATTCATTCAAGCTCTAGACTATGAATTGTGGTATATTATAACTAGAGGACCTCACACACCCACAATTAGTATAGAGGGCACTATCATACCCAAACCAGAAATGGATTGGAATGAAAGTGATAGAAGACTAGCACAACTAAATGCTAAAGCGATTAGTGTACTTTACTGTTCACTAGATGTAAGTGAATTCAATAGAATATCTACATGCATCTCTGCAAAAGAAATTTAGGATAAACTTGAGGTCACACATGAAGGAACTAATCAAGTTAAGGAGTCAAAAATAAACATATTAGTACATAAGTATGAATTGTTTAAAATGGAATCCACTGAGTCCATAACTGAAATGTTTACTCGTTTTACTGAAATTATAAATGGGCTAAAGAGTTTAGAAAAGTCTTATACTAACTCTGAATTGGTGCGAAAATTTCTCAGGTCTCTACCAAGAGTTTGGGAGGCCAAGGTAACAGCAATTCAGGAAGCAAAGGACCTCAATACATTGCAATTAGAGGAACTTCTAGGATCACTCATGACCCATGTGTTGCCCAAGGTGACAAGCCAAGAGGGGGGGTGAATTGGTTTCTCTTAATTTTTACTATCTTACTTAAGTCAATTGATGAGTTAGTGGAATATAACAAAGCACAATACAAACACACAAGAAGTATAGTGGTTCGGTGCTCTCCTAAGCACCTACGTCCACTCCCCAAGCGACCCCTTGGGAATTCACTATAATCCCGCGGATTACAGTTGGTTGTTTTTCGGGCTCACAATCCAAAAACCTTTACACTTTGGTTTTCCGGGATCACCAAAAACCTATGTTGGTTTTACGGGCTCACCAACGAACCTATGTTGGTTTTCCGGGCTCACCAACGAACCTTTACAATTGGTTTTACGGGTTCACCAATAAACCTACACCGTTGGTTTTGCGGGCTTACCAACAAACCTTTACAAGGTGATTAATAAAAGAAGTAAGAAGATTTAAGCTCCTAGATGAGCAAATATAACAATTATAATCTACAAAGAAGAGTTTAGAGAATAGTTATCGCTTGATGAGACTTCTCTCTTCTTTGTCAAGGATGCTTCACTCTTCAAGGGTGGATGGAGCTCTTAATGACTCTTGGAATCTGCTCAACCATTTTCTTTTGACTCTTGAATGAAGCACTTGGATGAAGAAGATTAGGGCACTTGTCTTTCTTGTTTACTCTTTGATATTTTGCAAAAGGATATTTTCTCTGATGAATAGTGCCACTTTAAATAGTTTCCTTCATCCATTGGACAAGCCCCAATGGTTAGAATTCAAAAACTAGCCGTTACTCACTGTTGGAAGGTCAAAAAGTACTTCTGCAGAACTAGCCGTTATGCTTCTGCCCGTGCTTGGGTCGACTCAACTATTACTGGGGTCGACCCAACTTTCACTTGGGTCGACTCAACCTTTCCTTGGGTCGACCCTCTCAGAACCACAGAACCTTGTATTTCAGCCTTCCTTCACTTGGGTCGACTCAACATCTTTTTGGGTCGACTCAAGGTTCAGTTGGGTCGACTCAACTTCTCCTTGGGTCGACCCTCTCAGGGTTTCCAGAGAACCTATTTTTGAATGTCATTGCCTTTGGGTCGACCCTCTCAGTGTTTGGGTCGACTCAAGTTTGGGTCGACTCAACTTTCTCTTGGGTCGACCCTCTCAGTGTTTCCAGAGAACTGTTTTCTTGAGGCTTGAGAGGCTTGAGGTTTGGGTCGACTCATCCTTTCGTTGGGTCGACCCAACTACTGTTCATCCGTGCCATTTTTGCAGAAGTGTGCCAGATGCTTTCTTGATGTGCCGGGGTCGACCCAATCAACCTTGGGGTCGACTCAATCCACACTTTGCTACAACTCAAGGTTAGATTTATCCATATAAACAATGAAATGCATCTTTATCTTATTATACGAATTGTACTGAGAGTAACAGACTTATAAATGATGTATCGAATTAACTTGTAACATACTCTTGATTATTGTATTAGTCATCAAAATACCACTATCATCCTCAATCTCCCCCTTTTTGATGATTACAAAATATAGAGTATGAGCCTATTGATGCTTATCTTAAAATTAGTTTTAAAAGGGCTCAAGTTGCTGAATTTCAGCTTTTCAAATTTGAGAGTGAAGTCTCCCCCTATTTCATCCAAATGTTTCCAATTTGACCTTTTGAATTACTCCCCCTTTCTTTTATATTTCATTAAAGATGAAACTTCAAAAATTTGAGATAAAGCATGAGTTTCAGATTATGTATCGAGGTGTGAAAGGTATGTGCCAAATTCTGAAATTCTATGTGCCAAATTCTGAAATTCAATATAAATTTTATTTTTATTGTTACAAATTGCTCCCCCTTAAATGTATATGCTTTCCTATTATAATTTTCAACTTGTTTGTCAACTTATCTCTCTTTTCTTGCTCAACTTATTTCTCTTTCCTTGCTTCTCCCCCTTTTTGTTATCATCAAATAGGTGTGATGCGGTTGGATCCACTAGACCGCCTCGGACTTAATCATTTGGTTATTTTTGCTTTTGAGTCCTTGATGTTAATTTTATTTCAGCATAGCCTTGCTCGGGTTAGCCGACTTGGCCTTTATTAGAGTCGCTTTGGGTTTAGTTGTTTCTTGAATTCAATTAGATCAAGTCAAGTTAAGGGATCCGGTAGCCACCTTGTTGCCCAGATAGACAACCCAAGAGGGGGGGTGAATTGGATTTTAAAATAATTTGAATATTTAAAATGTTGTGAATGACTAATTAAAACTATTGCAAGTTGTTTAATTAATTGCTATGTGCTGTGAGTGATATGAGAGGAAGAAGAAGAGAGACAATCAATCACAAACACCAAGTTTTATAGTGGTTCGGAGCTAACCCTTGCTCCTACGTCCACTCCCCAAGTCTCACTTGGAAATTCACTATAACCCCCTTGGATTACAGCCGGTTGTTTTCCAAGCTCACAACCAAACTTGTTGTTTTACGAGCTCACAACGAACTCGGTCGGTTTTCCCAGGCTCACCGACTAGAACCATCCTGATTGTTTTTCCGGGATCACAATCGAACCCTTACACACGTTGGTTTTACACTCGGCTCACCAACCAACCTCAATACCCTTGATTCAATCCCCCGATTGAACCAAGCAAATACAAGTTGTAAATAAAATAGACAAACAGAAAACTAAGCTTCTCAAAAGCAGATGGAAAACAATATAATCTGAAAAGAGTTTAGAAGCCCTCAAACGCTTTTAAGTTGGAGAAGAGGAATGGCTTCTTAAACTTCGGGTCTCCTCTTGAATGTGTAGTCGACTTGAATGCAGGAGGAGGATTCTTTAATTGCTGGGAAGATGTAGGTGGATGCAGTTAATGCAGCTCTTCCCTCTTTTTCGTTGAAGAACATGTTGCAGAGATTGAATGCTTGAATACTTGGAGTGGAATGGTTGTTCTCTGCCTTGCTACAGTCCTCTGTGGCTATTTAAACCAACCCCCACGGAAACTAGCCGTTAGAGACCTTTTTCTGCCTGTTCTGCACACTCTGCACAGCCTGACAATGTGTCCGTTGGTGGGTTGGAGTCGACTCGCGCGATCAGGAGTCGACTCGGCTGTAGCGGGAGTCGACTCATGCATTTCTGGAGTCGACTCTGCAACTATTTCGAATTTGAATTAAAGTACCCTCTTCGACTGGGAGTCGACTCGTCTTGACCCGGAGTCGACTCGCCAACTTCTGGAGCTGACTTGGCTTTCTCGGAGTCGGCTCATCCCATGGAGTCCGTGGATCTATTTTTGAATTTGGTCCACTCGAGTCGACTCGACAATCCTGGGAGTCGACTCGCCGCTCAGAGCCCGAACTCCCTATCTTCTGTCTTTTGGCTCGTCCAGTCTTGGAGTCGACTCGAACTTCCTCGGAGTCGACTCGGCTCTCAGTTTCCGAAACACTGTCTTCTGTCTTTTTGATGTGAAGCTGCCTTGGAGTCGACTCTAGCTGTCTGGGAGTCGACTCGAATCTCAGAGACAGTAAATTGGTCTTCTGTCTTCTTTGTGGTCGCGGAGTCTCGGAGTCGACTCGCGTATCGCGGGAGTCGACTCGAATCTCAGAGTCAGAAAAACGCTCTCTGACTTTTTTCTTGTGTTCCTCTGAGAGTCGACTCTCACTTTCTTTGGAGTCGACTTGCCAACCATTGGATTCGACTCGCGTTCTACTGGAGTCGACACGAATCTCAGATCCGAAAACTGCTCTCTGACTTTTCTGCCTGTGACTCCTTGGAGTCGACTCTTACTACCCTGGAGTCGACTCGGTGAACATCGGAGTCGACTCGCGCACTTCAGGAGTCGACTCGCTGACAGGTTTTGAGTTGAAGCTTTTTGTTCGAAAGCCACCTATAAATAGATGTGGTGAGCACCTATTTCAGTATGGAAAAATTGATTGAAAGGCTTTTGCCCTAACTCTCTTCCCTTCTCTCTTCTCTTCTTGCGACGCCTTCCTCCTCTCCCTAGGCCACCGTCCAAGGCCGCCGCCCCCTCCTTCATCCGGCTGCACCACCTCTGTCCCGAGAGGCCAGCCACCTCCTCCTCTTCTTCCTCTCCTCCTTGATCCCTTCCACCTTCTACAAACAACTCCATCCCGTTGGATTTTCAGCCCGTCCTTCCCTGCGCAGTCATCAGTCGGAGGCTGATATCTTCAGATCCCGACGTCATCTCTAGACCCACGACCTACCTCTGGAAAGCTAACACGGAGATCTACAACATATCCAAAATTAAGATCGATCTGACGGACGGATCTTCAGAAATCATGTCTGCAATCAGGTCGGAACTACCCTTCCAGAAATCAAGAAGAGTCAAGAATCTTGGGATACGGATCAAATTCTATCGGATCGCATCAAGGTGCATGGGAATAGACACAATAATTAACAAACATTGTAGTACAATAATGCCAAAACACAAACAAATACAATGTTCCTCAATCAAAGTTCAAAGTACATGATCAACACAAAATACATATGAGAACTAGATACATATCCTAGGCTCTAATCAGAAATGCTAATATCAGCCTAGGGGGTATCTAATGGCTGTGATCTAGTCCTCATCCTCCTAACATAAGTGGCGAGGGGAGCTCGAGCCTGATGGGACTGAGTCTGGCGTGGAGCTCGGTGAGCTGGATGACTCTGTGCCGAAATCTCTGACTGAGCTGCCTGTGGCACAGATGGTCCATGAACCTCTCTCTCTCTCCGTAGAGCTCCTATCTGCTCTCTAAGATCACTGATCTCAGCAGTCATGATATCTAGTCTGCTCGTCAGCCCATCAGTGATAGTCCTCGCCTGAGCTGACATAAGCTCAGTCATCCTACTCCAAAACTCATCTGTGTCTCCCGCAGGAACAGATGACGAAGGTCCAGCCTCTGAAGGTGCTGTAGGATGATCCGTATGCTCCTCATCCTCAGGGATAGGGTCTCCAATATCTGGTGCATCACCCTCTGGTGCATCACCCTGAATCTCTGCTCCAGCACGTACCCACTGCCCGTTCACCTTCTCATAGCCCATGCGAATAAGGGATCGTGTAGTGTATGTGTCAGTGAAAAGTAGATGCCTGGAGATCTCTCCCTCTACAGATATATCGTGCTGTCGGAAGATCAAGGTGAGTATCATACCATAAGGCAGCGAGACTCTGGAGTTGCATATTACCTTCCTCATCTGCCTCAGTATCATAGCCGGGAGATTCAGGGGAATGCCCTGAATAATATGCTCCATAACAACCAGATCTCGCTCTGAAATGAGATCAAATCTCCCGCTCTTCGGAAACAAAATCCGACCAATGAAGTTGTGCAACAACCTCATTTCTGCTGAAAAAGAGCTTGCTATTACATTTTCTGAGTAGTCGAAGTCTTCATTCTCAAGAATCAACTGCAAGGCTCTCAATTTGTTTTCGGGCTTTTCTGGAGTTGCTCCTGTTGGAGGAAAAAATCCCAAGTCATACCGATACGGAGGCGCTCGGCCAAAGAGCGCCGACCGGAAAGGCGCTCGGACAAAGAGCGCCGACCGGAAAGGCGCTCGGCCAAAGAGCGCCGACCAGAAAGATGCTCGGTCAAAGAGTGCCGACCAGGAAGGCGCTCGACCGAAGGGCGCCGACCAGAGAGAGCGCCAAGAAGAGGCGCCCAACCAAAATAAGTAGGTGCGCTTGGCTAGAAAGAGCCGACCAGAGGACACCGACCAGAAAAGCGCTCGATTAGAAGGCGCTGACCAGAGAGAAAAAGAGCGCGAAATAGAGGCGCTCGGCTAGAAGGCGCTCGCCCAAAAGGCGCCGACCAGAAGTACTAGAAGCAACCCCGCCACAGGGCGCCCCATTGGGCGACCAGCTCGGCTCGGTACCCCTGCCGAGCCGATTGCCTTGACCAAATGTTCAACTTCCGCCTAACCCTCTAAGCCTGAGGGACCTGACGACTCCACTACAACCTGCCGCTATCTCCAAAGCCATCAAGGCATAAGATCTCCGCAGGTATTCGGCACGACCTGCCATTAATGCATGAGACCCCCTCAAGTCTCCGATGCACTCAGTCATTTAATGAACACGGCTCAAGGCGATCTCCGGATCACTGAACCATCAAAGCGTATGGCTCTCCCTGACCGCCGGTTCACTCGGTAATAAATGCACTTACCCCCGAACCCCAGGCCCACCACGGCCGGCGGTTCAACCACTCCAACAGGTCCGATCGACCGTGACAACTCCCTGGTTCCGGTCCGATTCGGCCTTATTTTCCACTACGCCATTAATGGGCCAAATCGTGCCCAATTATCACAAAAGAGGACAAAATTCCCCTGTCACCTCCCAGGTAACGCAATATCCCTCTATAAAAGGGAACCTGGGGGAAAGGAGGGGGACAAGGACCAAAAAAAAACACAGAAGAAAACAGCACAGACACAATTGAGCACAATATTCTCTTTATCTTCTCCACATATCTCTTCTTTGCTCTCTTCCTTGCTCTCTCCACATATTTGCCCCCCTCTGACTTAAGCATCGGAGGGCCGGCGCCGGGGAGCCCGACCACCGACTTTTTTGCAGGACAGGACAGGACAGGACGCGCTCTCCCTCGCTCACCCACTCACCCTCCAGGAGGACGCGCTCTCCCTCGCTCACCCACTCACCCTCCCGGCGGCGGAGCTCCTCCTCCCCTGGTTTCGCGGCGGCCCCCGGGTCCAATTTCCAGCAACAGTTGGCGCTAGAAGAAGGGCCCGAGTCGCTGCCATGAAGCTAAGAAGCAAAGGGGCTTCCAACGCCTCTCGACGTCCTCCACCCAGTCCTGAACATTCTGTCCAAAGGGGCCCGAGTCAGCACCTCAAGTTCGGCCGGAGCAGTTTGATGCCCTGGTGCAACAGGTGCAGGCCTTGGCCACCGCTGTCCAAAGCCTGCAACCCAGGGGCATCCCAACGGCACCACCTCCTCCGGCTCCAGTTCAACCGGAGCCTCCTACAAGCGGACTTCCCCTTCGAGGTCAGGACTCTCAAGTCCAGGCCTCCCTCTGGAGAGAGCACCCAGTCAGAGGCCACGGAGGCTGGCCACAGCCTTCAGAAGCTGAGTCGGTTCCAGGGCAACCTGCGCCCGAACGAACCGCTGCAGCGCTCCTCCAGAATGACGAACTCGACAAGAAGGTCGAGAAGCTGGAGCGCCAAATCCAGGCACTCCACGGGAGAAAATCAGGACGTGACGGCGACTTCGAGTTCACTACGAAGTCACCCTTCTCCCCGGAGATCGAAGATGAACCGGTTCCGCTACGGTTCAAGATGCCCCAGGTGGAGCCTTACAATGGCAAGGCTGATCTCCTTGACCACCTGGAAAGCTACCGGGTCTTGATGGCCCTACAAGGGGCCTCGGAGGCCATGATGTGCAAAGCTTTCCCGGCGACACTCCGAGGACCAGCCCGGCTGTGGTTTACCGGACTGAAGCCGAGTACTGTCTCCTCCTTTGAGCAGCTCGGCAGACAATTTGCCGGCAACTTTGCCGCCAGCCAGCCCCAGCGACGGACGTCCGACTCCCTCCTAGACATTAAGCAAAAGGAGGGAGAGTCCTTCAAGGAGTATTTGGACCGGTTTACCGCCGCAACATGGGAGGTCCGGGAGCTTGACCAGTCAATCGCCATGTCAGCGCTAAAGACTGGATCCCAGTCTTATAGGTTCCTCTTCTCAATCGAGAAGAGTTTCCCCGCGGACCTCACCGAAATGTTCGCTCGGGCGCGGAAGTACGCCAAGGCGGAAGAAGCCGTGGCAGTTAGGCGGGGCGGGACCGAGCAGAACCCCAAGAAGAGACGCCGCGAGGAGCGCGGCCAGCCCAGAAGCCCGTCTCCGCGACGAGCTAAGAATCCGCCCCGCCCGAAGAGTCCACCCCGATTGAGGGGACCGCCACAGCAGAGGTCACCACTCCGCCTGAGGTTCCCACTACGGGCCCGTGCACCCGAGGAGAGGTATGAAAATACACTCCCCTCAATGCTCCTCGGGCTGAAATCCTCATGGAGGTTGAGAGTCGGGATCGCATCCGGCTCCCACCTCCAAAACAAGATACCAGAATCCGGCATGACTCCCGGAAGTATTGCCGTTTCCACCGGGATCACGGCCATGATACTGAGGATTGTTATCAGCTCCGAAACGAGATCGAAGCACTCATCCGTCGAGAGGTGCTCGATCGGTTTGTGCAAGGCCGGCGTGAAGAGAAGAAGCCAGCCGAAGGAGCTGCACAGCCTGAAGGTTCAAATGCCAACAGGCCCATCGCCGGCATCATCAATACCATCCGAGGCGGGGCCTCAGCTGGAGAAGCTTCAGGGGAAGAAACCTCCTCGAAGCGCCTTCGCGCCTCTGAAGCCATCTCCTTTTCAGATGATGATTTAGAGGGAGTCGAAACTCCCCATGATGATGCCGTGGTCATCTCCATGATCATAAATAAATTTGATGTAAAACGCGTCTTGGTTGATAATGGAAGCTCGGCAAATGTTTTGTATTTCGGTGCCTATTGTAAAATGGGGATGACCAAAGAGCAGCTACGGAGGATGAATGTTCCGTTAGTTGGATTTACTGGGGATTCAGTTCCAGTAGAGGGCGAGATTGACCTTCTGGTCACAGCTGGGCTCGCCCCCCGTGAAAGTACCATGGGGATGAGCTTCCTCGTGATATGCCTTCCCTCAGTCTACAATGCCATCCTCGGAAGGCCAGGCCTCAACGCCCTCCGAGCAGTGGTCTCAACTCACCACTTGCTCATGCGGTTCCCCACCGGCCAGGGAGTCGGCGAAGTTCGAGGAGATCAAATGGTGGCAAGGCGATGCTACCTGGCGACCCATGAGGCAAAGCGACCAGCCGAGGTGCCTGTCCCCAGCGACCGATCAGCCCTCGACTAAGACTCTGGAGGCACGGGTCAACCCTCAGAAAGAGCGGGTAGAGCCTGGTGAGTTATTAATTCAAGTTCCTTTACGAGAGAACTCTCCCGGGCTAACCGTGCAGGTCGGCTCTGGCCTCAACGAGCATGAGAGGGGTCGCCTCGTTAATTTTCTACACGACAACATGGACGTCTTCGCATGGTCGCCTGTGGACATGCCAGGATAGATCCAGAGGTCATGGTCCACCGGCTCCAAGTGAAGCCAACCAGCAAAGCCCGTGCGACAAAAGAAGCGAGGCGCCGCCCCTGAACGACAGCGAGCAGCAGCCGAGGAGGTCAGCAAGCTCCTTGAGGCTGGCTTCATCCGGAAAATATCCTACCCGGAATGGCTCGCCAACGTGGTCCTCGTCAAGAAAGCCAGCGGAAAAGTGGCGTATGTGCGTGGACTACACGACCTGAATAAAGCCTGCCCAAAGGACAGCTTCCCACTTCCCAGCATCGACCAGCTCGTGGACTCCACCTCAGGTCACGAGCTGCTGGCATTTATGGATGCCTTTTCCGGATATAACCAGATCCGCATGGCGCCAGAAGATGAGGAAAAAGACAGCCTTCATCACCGACGGAGGAACCTACTGCTACAAAGTGATGCCGTTCGGTTTAAAAAATGCCGGGGCAACTTATCAAAGGCTGGTCAGCCGGATCTTCAAAGACCAGATAGGCCGGAACATGGAGGTCTATGTTGATGATATGCTGGTGAAAGCAAGGTGGCACAAGACCATATAGCCGACCTCAATGAAGCCTTCTCCACACTCCGAAAGTACCAGATGAAGCTCAATCCAGCCAAATGTGCATTCGGAGTCACCTCCGGCAAATTCCTCGGCTTCCATCATTACGCAACGGGGAATCGAGGCCAACCCCGAAAAGATCCGAGCCCTCCAAGAGATGACGCCTCCCAGGACGGTCAAGGAGGTACAACGGCTCACAGGGCGAGTTGCAGCTCTCGGGAGATTCATCTCCCGCTCGGCCGAGCGCTGCCTTCCATTCTTTGCAGCCCTCAAGAAGCCGAAGAACTTTTTATGGTCGAACGAGTGCCAGCAATCTTTCGAAGAGCTCAAGCATCTCCTGGCTTCCCCTCCCTGCTCACAAAGCCTCAACAGGGTGAACTCCTCTACCTGTATCTAGCTGTCTCCCCTGTAGCAGTAAGCTCGGTCCTGGTCCGAGAGGAGGGTAAACTCCAAAAGCCAGTATATTACACCAGCCGGGTCTTGAGGGACGCCGAGACCCGATACTCCAAGCTGGAGAAGACTGTCTATGCTCTGGTCATCTCAGCTCGGAGGCTCCGACCCTACTTCCAAGCTCATACAGTGGCTGTGCTGACCGACCAGCCGGTCAAGCAGATCCTGCAGAGATCAGATCGTGCGGGCCGGATCACTAAATGGGACATCGAGCTCGGAGAATTCGACCTCGAGTACCGTCCCAGACCGGCGATCAAAGCACAAGCGCTCGCAGACTTTATAGTCGAGTGCATTATACCGGACGAGGCCGAGCCCGAGCCTGAGCCACAATGGAGCAGACCCCGAGTTTGACATGGACTCTGCATGTCGATGGCTCTTCAAACTCGGAGGGTAGCGGAGCGGGACTTATCCTCACCAGCCCGGAGGGGGTGGTCGCTGAGCAAGCCTTGCGCCTCGAGTTTCCTGCTTCCAATAACATGGCGGAGTATGAAGCACTTGTCGCCGGGCTCAAGCTAGCCAAAGAGTTAGGAGTAAAGGACTTAAAGGCCTTCAGTGATTCTCAGCTCGTCGTCAACCAAATTGTGGGCGACTTCGAAGCGAGAGACCCGACCATGCAGAAGTATCTTCAGAAGGTACGGGATCTCGCCTCGACCCTGGACTCTTTTCATATTCAACATGTTACCAGGTCGGAGAATCTCAGGGCCGACCAGCTATCAAAGCTGGCGTCCTCTCGCATGAGCGAGCTTCCCAGAGCGGCAGTACTGGAGTATCTCCAAAAGCCCAGTACAGACGAGCCCGAGCAGACCCTCTGCACTGAGTTCGAGCCAAGCTGGATGGATGAACTCATCAGCTACCTGCAAGACGAAGTCCTCCCCACCGATGAACGAGAGGCTCGCCGAATAAAGCGCTCCGCCACCCGGTACATACTGCACGAGGGAAAGCTCTATCGGAGATCCTTCACCTCTCCCCTCCTCAGATGCCTTCGCCCAACGGAGGCTGATTACGCCATGCGCGAAGTCCATGAAGGAATTTGTGGAAATCATCTGGGAGGACGAGCATTGGCCCATAAAATTCTGCGCCAAGGATATTATTGGCCGACACTCCAGAAGGATGCTATGGACTTTGTCCAAAGATGTGACCGGTGCCAGAGGAACGCCAATGTCCAACGCCGGCCTCGGCTCCCTTAACTTCAATCAGCTCCCCTTGGCCTTTTGCCTAGTGGGGAATTGACATCCTAGGGCCATTTCCACTGGCCACCGGGCAAAGGAAGTTCCTGGTCGTCTCCATCGACTATTTCACAAAGTGGGTGGAAGCCGAGCCCCTTGCCCGGATCACCGAAGCAGAAGATGCGGGATTTTGTTTGGAAGTCCATAATCTGCAGATTCGGGCTTCCCCGCATCCTCATCTCTGACAACGGTCGCCAGTTTGACAACATTCACTTCAGAGAATTCTGCTCCGAGGCTTGGCATTTGACCACCGCTTCACCTCGGTCGCGCACCCTCAGACGAACGGAGAAACCGAGGTAACAAACCGTACTATTTTGCAGGGTCTCAAAGCCAGGCTCGACAAATCCAAAGGACAATGGGTCGAAGACCTATACAATGTTCTGTGGGCTTACCGGACCACGTTCCGCGTCCCCACCGGCGAGACTCCCTTCAACCTGACATACGGGACGGAGGCTGTCATCCCACTGGAGATTGGGATTCCTTCTCCAAGAGTTCGAGCATCACGACGCCAGCTCCAACTCTTTGCAGCTCAGAAGCAACCTTGACCTAGTCGAGGAAACAAGGGAGGCCCGCCCGAGTTCGTATGGCGAGGGTACCAGCAAAAGACAGCTCAGTACTACAACGCCAGGGTCAAAGTCAAATCTTTCAGACCAGGGGACCTTGTCCTCAGAAGAGCTGAAGCCTCCCGACCAACTGAGCAAGGAAAGCTGGCCCCGAACTGGGAAGGACCATACCGAGTCACGCGCAATCCACCGATCCCGGAACTTATAAATTGGAGTCTCTAGATGGACTCCCATTCCGCGGAGCTGGAGCTCTGAAAATCTCCGCGTGCACCACCAGTAGAACCCCAAGGAGTCCCTCATTATTCAACTATTGAATTTCATTCTATGAATTTCATTTCATAATAAACTTATGGCCTGCATACTCATTTCAAGCTCACCGATTTTCCTGGTTATCTCATGATCCCAGGTTTATTTCTCCTCCCCTGACCACGGTTGGGATGCCCCGATATCTCGGGATGATGAGTACTACGTGGACTCCCTGAAGATGTTCGTGAGTTCGTGATGCGCTCTCCATCGGCCAACGAGCTCGGCTCGTTCTCCTACCCTGACCACGGTCAGGATGCCCCGAGACGGGGATGCCCCGATCCGTCGGGATGGCTCGAGACGTCGAGATACGGTCTTAAGTGACCGACGAGCTCGGCTCGTCCTCCATCGACTTCCACCGACGAGCTCGGCTCGTGCTCCATCGGCCAACGAGCTCGGCTCGTTCTCCTACCCTGACCACGGTCAGGATGCCCCGAGACGTCGGGATGCCCCGATCCGTCGGGATGGCTCGAGACGTCGAGATACGGTCTTAAGTGACCGACGAGCTCGGCTCGTCTCCATCGACTTCCACCGACGAGCTCGGCTCGTGCTCCATCGGCCAACGAGCTCGGCTCGTTCTCCTACCCTGACCACGGTCAGGATGCCCCGAGACGTCGGGATGCCCCGATCCGTCGGGATGGCTCGAGACGTCGAGATACGGTCTTAAGTGACCGACGAGCTCGGCTCGTCTCCATCGACTTCCACCGACGAGCTCGGCTCGTGCTCCATCGGCCAACGAGCTCGGCTCGTTCTCCTACCCTGACCACGGTCAGGATGCCCCGAGACGTCGGGATGCCCCGATCCGTCGGGATGGCTCGAGACGTCGAGATACGGTCTTAAGTGACCGACGAGCTCGGCTCGTCTCCATCGACTTCCACCGACGAGCTCGGCTCGTGCTCCATCGGCCAACGAGCTCGGCTCGTTCTCCTACCCTGACCACGGTCAGGATGCCCCGAGACGTCGGGATGCCCCGATCCGTCGGGATGGCTCGAGACGTCGAGATACGGTCTTAAGTGACCGACGAGCTCGGCTCGTCCTCCATCGACTTCCACCGACGAGCTCGGCTCGTGCTCCATCGGCCAACGAGCTCGGCTCGTTCTCCTACCCCGACCTCGGCCGGGATGCCTCGAGACGTCGAGATGCCCCGATTCTTCGGGATGCCCCGATACGTTGGGATGCGGTCTTCACTGACCAAGACGAGCTCGGCTCGTTCTCCACCGGCTTCAACCAACGGCTCGGCTCGTTCTCCATCGCCGGATTTCTCTGCCGACGTCCTCAAAGAACGGACCCCGAGCAGAGGAGCGTCTTCAGTCGCCTCGGCGCAAGGACGCACACGGTACAAGGTACCCATTTATTTAATGTTTCTACATTATCTTATCTGTTTTGGATTTCTCTGCCGACGTCCTCAAGAACGGATCCCGAGCAGAGGAGCGTCTTCAGTCGCCTCGGCGCAAGGACGCACACGGTACAAGGTACCCATTTATTTAATGTTTCTACATTATCTTATCTATTTTGGATTTCTCTGCCGACGTCCTCGAAGAACGGACCCGAGCAGAGGAAGCGTCTTCAGTCGCCTCGGTGCAAGGACGCACACGGTACAAGGAACCCATTTATTTAATGTCTTTACATTATCTTATCTGTTCTTGGATCTCTGCCGACGTCCTCAAAGAGCGGACCCGAGCAGAGGAAGCGTCTTCAGTCGCCTCGGCGCAAGGACGCACACGGTACAAGGTACCCATTTATTTAATGTTGTTGCCCAAGGTGACAACCCAAGAGGGGGGGTGAATTGGGTTTTCTAAAAATTATGTTCCCTAATTTTTACTTTGAATAGAATGCAGCGGAATAATAAGATGTTAATTACTTAAGCTCTAGGCAATTACAAGTAAAGCAGTGGAAGATTAAGCTAGAGCAATTATACTATGGCTTTAGGGTGCAATTGATCTAAAACTAACTTATAGTTGTATGATCAATTTTAATCTATGTGTATGGTAAGAATGGAGTGGAAGCTAAGCAAATCACTTATAACTCTATAGAAAACAAAGCTAGAGATATTACACAATCAAGCATGAATGGAAGGCATGAAATACAAGAGATAAGGCATCACAAACTCAAAAATGTATAGTGGTTCGGTGCACCCCAGCACCTACATCCACTCCCCAAGACCTCTTGGGAATTTCACTATAATCCCTTAGATTACAGTCGATTGTTTTACAAGCTCACAACCCAACTTATTGTTTTGCGAGATCACAACGAACTCGGTCGGTTTTCCCAGGCTCACCGACTAGAACCAACCCCGATTGTTTTCCCGGGCTCACAATCAAACCCTTACATGTTGGTTTTACCCTAGGCTCACCAACAAACCTAAACACCGTTGGCTTTCCTTTGGCTCACCAACAAACCTTAACACCGTTGGTTTTCCCTTTGGCTCACCAACAAACCTTACACCGTTGGTTTTTCCTTTGGCTCACCAACAAACCTTTAACCCCTTGATTCAATCCCTTGATTGAATCAAGTTACAAGATATTAAGACAAAGAATAAAACAAATCAAAGCTTCTTAAACAAGCAGATATAACAATATAGACAAATAGAGTAAAGAGAAGCCCTTAATCGCGTTTTGAAGATGAAGGAGCTCGGCTTCTTCTTTACTTGACCCTCTTCTGATTTTGCTTGAAGTAGAGGATCACCGAGGCAGCACACAGATGGAGAAGAAGCTTCGGGATACACTTGGATGCTCTTCTTCTCTCTATTTCACTTTTGATGGCCCTTTTGTGCTTGTGGGAGATTTCCCTTGTAATCTCTTTCCTAAATGTTTTCTCCCACTTCCATACCTTCTCTCCTAGCTCTCCTCTTGATTTTATAGCTTTAGAGGGAGTCCCAACAAAAATCTAGCCGTTAGAGACAAAAATAGAGCCGTTGGAATCAAGAAAAACTAGCCGTTACGCCTCCCAGCGTGCTGGAGTCGACTCGGCTGAAGTAGGGAGTCGACTCTGCTGAAAATCAACTTTACTTTCTGTTTTGTCTGTTTGCAGTCCTGGAGCTGACCTGGGAGCTGACCTGGGAGTCGACTCGAGCAGGAGTCGACCTGGGAGTCGACCTGGGAGTCGACTCGAGCACTGTAGCACTGAAAAACAACTCTCTGTTTTTTTGTTTGTTCTCAGTCGGAGTCGACTCGTAAAGTTCCGGAGTCGACTCGAGCACTGTTCCTTGAAACTCTAGAGTGCCAGAGTCGACTCGAAACTTCCAGGAGTCGACTCGAGGACTATTCTTTGAATTTTTCTTTGAATTTGCTCCTTCAACTTGAATTCTTTGAACTTGAAACTTGGGCCAATGAATTGTAGCTTTCTTCCAACTTTTCTTGAGAACTTTGGAGGCCTTCTTGTATTCTTCCAACTTGCTATGTTCCTTGCAAAATAAATATCTTTCTCCTTGCAACACAAACATTAGTATTTATACTTCAAGGTTTTGTGATCATCAAAATCAATCTTTGAATCAATCTTTGGGTCATCAGTCTCCCCCTTTTTGATGATGACAAAACTTGGAGTATATGCAATATAAAAGATATTGTTTTCTAGAAGTAATACATAGCAAAGTTGCATGAAGTAGAAAACATATATATTTAAAAAAAAACATACTTCATGATAATGCTTTAGATTTAATCAACTTAAGATAATCAATATATGTCAATTCCAGCTGATTTGTATTCAATTCAAAACATAAAGCATTATGAGCATATACTTAGATATTTCTCCCCCTTTTTGACAACATCAAAAAGATAGGGAAACATTAAGCACAAAGATCAGAATACTCATATATTTCTTTTCCTTATTGTACTCTGATTTGAATGTTAAATTATTGCAAGGATATGAATCATATAACTCAAGGCAATAATATTGGAATCAGATTAATGAGCACAGATCAGAGCCAATTAAGATAATTTCAGAACAGAACATTAAATGTGATTTCAAGAAGTTTTCTAATTTGATACCACAGATAGTTTTCTATTCAAGTGTAGGTGGAATCTTCCTTAGGTTAATTCAAGAAGTACTACAAATGATATTCAAAGAAAACACGAGTGGAAATCTAACCTCTCTTCAATAATAAGTATGAAAGCTTGTTCATTTAAGACCTTTTGCCCAATCTTTTAAGTATTTTATCAAACATGAGAGCAATTTTAGTTAATTTTCAGAGTAAAAGATCAAAACTTATATATTTGAGAGACATATCATCATGTTGGATCATTAATTTTTAATGTCTTCAAAGTTCTTTTATTCCTTTAGAAAATAAGCACAATTTGATACATATATAAAAATATGAATTGGCACAGAATTGACGTTCTAAAGAGCAAGCTAATTAGGACTTATTAGTGAATTTCAAAATAAATTTTCTAAGAGATACTCAAGACCATTCAACACGTAATTCTTCCCCTTTGTCATTAAGTTAAAGGCTCTTAAGATCAACTTGCAATTTGGTTCATGATTTATGCATAAGATATACTAACCAAATAACACGCCTCAAGGTGTATCATAAAGGTTTTCAGATTCAAATTTCAGATGATACATATTGGAGAGTATTAGGATCACTTTTCATTTAGTATTCTTTCTCTCTCCTTTATAAATTTATGCAATTAAGTTCCATCAGACCTCTCCTTCTGAAATTTTCTTTCTCCCCCTCAATTGATCATTCCATCTAAGAGTTTTAAAATTTGAAGATAATGTTCAATAAAATCGTCAATCTCAAAAATATATTTTCTATAAGTTTCAGCTTATTTTCACAAGACTCAAGGTTTGAGATAAGACAACCTTTATAGAACTCATCTCAAGGTAATTAAAGCATGTCTTGCAATATAAGGAGGTTCATCAAAATCAATCCATAAAGTGCAAGGTATGCATCAAATTGAAGTGACTTTAGGATAAGATACTGAATATCTAAAGCTCCCCCTTAAAAGATGCATTCTTCTTTAATCTTTCTTTTCTTTTGTCGAATTTCAGATTTTAATGATAAACGTGAATAGAGCTGAAACTTTATGATATCAAGAATGTAGAGTGATCTAGAAATATTCACAATTTATAGTAATCACTTTTTTTAATCTTTTAAGAACAAGTTATGCTTTCTCCTAATCTTAGAGAAAATGTATGAAAATATTAATCAAAAGTAATTCATTTGAAGCTTAGTTTCTTTCAAAAGCATTTACATTTTCTTTCTTTTAGATCATTCACTCTATTGATGAAAGTCTTTAATGATATAGGAGAGAAAAACATATAGATGATCATGGAAGTATATGTATTTATAGAACTCAATTTCTTAATCACAATTTTTCAGCAATGTATACATGAAACTCAATAAATTTTTTAAATATTAAAATAAAGTCATATATTTTAAAAATATTTACTTGCAATCAAGATCATTGAAAGACACAACATTTAGACCAATATTGGTACATTTTAATGATAAGAAAAGATATGTTTCGGATGCGTATCGGAGCAATCAAAATAAATTCTGTTTTTCTTACATTAACATTTTATTTAGTAATCATATGGAGTTTAAGCTTTTATACAAAATCAAATTCTGAATTTCATAAAGATTTTCAATAGAGGCCTTTTAAGTCATAATTTGAGATATGTATCTTTCACATTGTGGCTCATCTTAAATTATTATGATTGAAAAATACATATTTCAATACCATTAAAGCACTTTCAGAATCTTTGTGTTTAATTTTGATACAAAATAAAGGATATTTTAACAAGTATTAGGACATTATGTATCAAAGTTAGGCGAGTAGAAAGATAGATCAAAATTAATTTATTTTCCCTAAATAGAGATATTCTTCTCTTCTCCTTTCTACAATTTTATTTAGCTTTCAGATTTTAACAATGATTGTGAATGACAAATCTGAAATTTCTTTTTAATAAAACTTAAACAAAAGATGTTATGTAGCAATTCATGCATTCAATCAAATTGTCCAAGTATGAAACATTACAAAATATTGAGAACCCATAAATCAAGACATCATACTATATGCAAAATATATTAAGTGTTAAGTCATGCATCAAAATAATAATAACAAGCATGTCAAGGATCAAAGTCAATTCTTTTCAAATACACTCCCCCTATTTAAATATCATCTTGCATTGACTTCATCCTTATGGTGTGTTTCCAAGTGACTAATAATTAGACTTGATTCTTCTTATATATTTTCATTTACTTTGTCTTTCATTTTTAACTTTCTTATGCTTTATATTCTATTTGCTCCCTATCCGGTGGAGTTGGGAAGGGGCACGAGGTACTACCACTAGCCTCCCTCTTGTGCCGTCCCTAATATGCCCTACACCGAATAGTTGGGTCAAATAGTGCCGGGTACTACCACTAGCCTCCCCATTGGCACCATCCCTATGATGAGCAATATAGAAGGATTAAAATGTTTGCTTCGAATTCTCCCTGTTTAAGTGTAATTAATTATGGATTTTATCCCTTCCAAATGTGCCAAATATATTATGCTTGTTTTACTTTTCCTTAAGATTGGAGTATTTGCCTTTGCTTAGATTCTACACCTCTTGAATAATATTCATTTTCTTTTCTTTATCTCTCTCTCTTTTTGTTATTCTCAAGTAATTTACATGAAAGAGCAGAATAAAGAAATAATCTTATGTATCATATAGATGTATATCATGCAAACAACATTTTCATTGTGCTCAATGATTCATAATTTCTTACAAGTTATTTTAAATCAAAATTTTAAGCATAAACTTGTGTATTTCATAGTTATGATATAGGCAAAGAAATCATTTAGTTTAGGCAAACCATGAAACAATTTCTAAGAGCATAAGTCAGTCAATAGACATGATATCAAAAATTGATAATTAAAGAATTAATCATGCCATAATAAGATTTAAGTTATTGACTTTGCTCAAATAATTTATGAGAAAGGTATCTAAAATTATCTATTCATTATATATTCTTCAAGCCAAACTAGATTTTTATGTGAGAACTTTTGGCTGAAGAAGATCCTCTCTCTTGTTTGCATATGAATGTTTATTGTATCTTAAGTGGAGGTGTCCTTCAAGTTGAAATCACTCATTTTCTTGCTCAAGGATTCTGCATTATTAACAAACTCCTTTTCTTTCTTGAAAGAGAGTCATTAGTTTCTTCAAGATACAAAACATTCATCCAACATATTTTTAACTAGATGACTCAATATAAGATATGACAATAGTTGCTTGTTGAGTCACTTTACTCAAGAGATTGCCTAAATATAAGCAAGCACATATCACTTGAACTAAAGAGATAGTTTCATTAACTAAGATGGTTCAAGGATAAGCATGTGAGGCAATAGAAAGATTTATCAAGGTCAAATCAATTTCTTATTTCTAAAATCATTTTAGTTTAAATTCTATTTGCTTAAGATAATTATCAATAAGATATGTTAGCTAAGTTTTAATCAACTTTATCTTAAACAGTTGTTCTATCAAAAATTCAGATTATGATTTATTTGTTATCAATAAAATAAGATTCATTAAAGTTAGATTGAAGTCTTGCACAAGGTCACATCATGAGCATACAACCTGGTCTACTAGCTGTATGATAAAATAATTATTCTATCATGCTTCAATACAGCTTTAAACAATAGATCTACTTTGCTCATCCTTTTAAAAATCTACAAGATGGGGTCATAGATATACCTTCTTCATGCCAATCTTCTATAAGAGTTTTCTTGTGAACTAACTTTTGGTCAATGAAGATTCCCTTTCTTGTTTGTCTTAATTTGGAGTTTGAGAAAGAAAATGTTAACTCATTCATTATACATATTTCAAACTCACTTTGCATGAGCTTAGTAAAATCTCCATAGAAATTTTCATCAGTAGAACAAAAGTGATGCCATCAATGTGTGCTTTGAGCAAGCAAGATATCACAGATTCATCTCTTTAATGTATAGATTTATCATTATTATTTTTTATCAAAAAGTTACTTAAGCTTTCATATATCATGCTTTTGATGCTTGTTCCAAATCATATTTTGCTTGATCATACTTGTAATGAGTGGTTTTTAAATATGGTGGTTATTTAACATAGATCTACTTTTTAATGAAATAACCACATAGGAGTGCATTCTACACATTCATTTGATAAAGCTCATGAAGCAAACACATGATAATGGTGATTTTTACTTCTAATTATGCAAGACTCTTATCAAGATCTATTTCATCTTTTCTTGATTTAGTCTTTTAATAATCATCAATTTTTCTTCATTAAGAGCATATCTGAAGAATTCAATTTGGTTATAATTATTAACAAGTTTTCAGATTGTTATTTATAAAATATTAACCATATACATATATAATTTAATTTTATCACCTTGATAATAAATCATTAGTCTCATAAAGAATAAAATACCTTGATATTTTTGCAACTAAAAACTTTTCATTGAATACTCTATATGCATTGCTTGATGAATGATATCCAAGGATAGAAATATCTTTATCAGATTTGGCATTATTTTCATACGAACATATCAAGCATAGTATGTACGACTGAAAAATATGAAAGATATGCAATAGTTCATTTTCCATTTTTCAGAAGATCAAAATTTTCATCAAAAATAGATTTAATAGAAATCATATATATGACAAGCAGTGATGATAGTCTTTTAAAAATTATTTGAGTAGATGACTATCATACATAATTGTCTTTTTCATTTCTTCAAGAATTCTATTAACTCTATTTTACCTATGGTGTCCTTAGTGCTGAAATCATTGGATTTAATATTATTTTCTGTATAACCTTTATCAGGATTTTGGTTTTCAACACTGTGCCATGATACTCTTTATTTTCACAGTTTGGAAACCTTTATCATTTGAAACATTTTTACAAGATTTAGTAAATACAGAAAAATACTTCAGTTTTATTTTTCCAAGAATAAATTCAATGTAAGCTTTTGAAAACTTAGAGATGGAAACAACATCTTTAGATTTAGAAATGATTTTTGTTTGTTTCCTTAGTTATCATGCATAGTAAACTTTGACTTTTCAGAATATAATCTAAGTAAGCCTATGACAAAGTCTTTTGAAATTAAGTCCATACTAGCATAAGGTAAGTTTTCATGCCAAAAAGAATTCTTTGATCTTAGTATTTAAACACATGTATTCAAAGGTATCCCAAGTACACATTCTCATGTTTATGATCAATAAAAAACAATGCCGTGGATAATAATTCTCAATCAAGCATATAGAGAATTCATAGAGTTATCATTAATTAATTAATCATTTAGCCACTTATCCAATAGTGAGTGGATCATACTATGAAATGAAGTAATTTGATTATATTTCCAAAAGTATTTTCTATATCACAAAATTGATCAACACATGCAATTCATACTTTAATCAAATACTAGAACAAAAATAATGATGAGATGCAAGGATTACTAATTTCTTTATTATTATAATTATTATGTTTATTTAAATATTACTTTTCATAAGTATGCTTTAAGTTTCAATGTGTCTAGAACACCCATTTGTATGAATCTATTTGTTCCATGGGTATCTTGGCACATCTATGTCTACATCCTCATATTCTCATTTTGGGTACCCAAGCTTGCTTGGGTCCTTGAGAGTTAGGACATATGGTTCCTTTTGGAACCCAAATCTGTTTAATAGTAGTAACTTTACCATTTGATTTAATTATGTTAGAACGATAGGTAAAGTTGCTATGTCCATTCTTTTCATGTTTGAAATATGTTATCTTATTTAATGGTTTGCTTGGTGAATTGATAACCTTCTTCTCTAGAGATTTATAGTTAAGTAAAGGGGTCAAGCCAAGTTTTGATTTATCACAAGCAGCATATTGGCTTTCAAACATCATTTTTAATCGTTCTGAACTTACGGTGAATTTGTTAATAAAAGATTTTAATTGATTAATTTCTTTACTTAAGTTTTGATTTTCTTTAATTAAATTCTGATTTTTCTGGATCAATTGTTCTGAATTTGACCTTAAGATTTCATTTTCAGAATTTAGTTTATCTTGTATTTCATCATTAGAATTTCTTTCTTTTGAAATTTGCAAATTTAGCTTTTTAAGATTTTTATTTTTCATAGCTAATTTTCTACATTCACCATACAAATCATGGAAAGCATTTAAAAGTTCATCATAAGAAAATTCTTCATGAAATTCACTAGATTCAGATTTTACTTTATTTTCTAGTGCCATAAAACATAAGTGAGTTACCTCTTGTAGTTCATTGTTGCTTCTAGCTTTCTTGCTTTTTATCTCTTTCTTCCTTTCTTCTTGCTTCCTCTTCTTCTTTGTCTTTAGGAAGCTTTTGAATTTTCTTGCTGTTCTTTCTTCCTCGAGTCGACTCGAGTTTACTTGGAGTCGATTCGACTGACTTGAGAGTCGACTCGAGATCTTCGGGAGACGTCTCGTTCTCAGAGGCCTAAAGATGGTTCTCTGTCTTTTGAATTGTTCTGCCTCGGAGTCGACTCGGGCCTTGTCGGAGTCGACTCGGCTAACTTGGGAGTCGACTCGGAACTACTTGGAGTCGACTCGTTCACAGGGTCTTCAAGATTGTGTCTCTGCCTTTCAGACTGTTCTTCTCTAGGAGTCGACTCGGACAAACTGGGAGTCGACTCGGCTACTGTGGAGGATTCTGCAATCTTATTGTTAGTACGCAATTGAAGCACATGTGAGCTAATCTGAGATTTATCATAAATATTTTCTAAAGTATCCCAGATCTCCTTAGCAGATAAGCATGCAGAAATTTCATTAAACTTTGTTTCATGAATAGCACAATATAATATGTTCATAGCATTAGCATTCAATTGTGCTAAGTCCCTTTCATTAATAGTTTGAGAGAGTGTATGAAGGTCATTTATTATGATTTTCCATAAATAATAGTTTTGTGATTGAATAAAAATGCGCATGCGTGCTTTCCAATATGTGTAGTCTATGCCATTAAACAGTGGAGGCCTATCAATTAACTGTCCCTCTCCTAGAAAACTATCTATTTGAGTTGTCATGATCTTTGGCTCTTGATCGTGAGATCAATAATTAATCTTGAGCACCTGCTCTGATACCACTTGTTGCCCAAGGTGACAACCCAAGAGGGGGGGTGAATTGGGTTTTCTAAAAATTATGTTCCCTAATTTTACTTTGAATAGAATGCAGCGGAATAATAAGATGTTAATTACTTAAGCTCTAGGCAATTACAAGTAAAGCAGTGGAAGATTAAGCTAGAGCAATTATACTATGGCTTTAGGGTGCAATTGATCTAAAACTAACTTATAGTTGTATGATCAATTTTAATCTATGTGTATGGTAAGAATGGAGTGGAAGCTAAGCAAATCACTTATAACTCTATAGAAAACAAAGCTAGAGATATTACACAATCAAGCATGAATGGAAGGCATGAAATACAAGAGATAAGGCATCACAAACTCAAAGATGTATAGTGGTTCGGTGCACCCCAGCACCTACATCCACTCCCCAAGACCTCTTGGGAATTTCACTATAATCCCTTAGATTACAGTCGGTTGTTTTACAAGCTCACAACCCAACTTGTTGTTTTGCGAGATCACAACGAACTCGGTCGGTTTTCCCAGGCTCACCGACTAGAACCAACCCCGATTGTTTTCCCGGGCTCACAATCAAAACCCTTACACGTTGGTTTTACCCTAGGCTCACCAACAAACCTAAACACCGTTGGCTTTCCTTTGGCTCACCAACAAACCTTAACACCGTTGGTTTTCCCTTTGGCTCACCAACAAACCTTACACCGTTGGTTTTCCCTTTGGCTCACCAACAAACCTTTAACCCCTTGATTCAATCCCTTGATTGAATCAAGTTACAAGATATTAAGACAAAGAATAAAACAAATCAAAGCTTCTTAAACAAGCAGATATAACAATATAGACAAATAGAGTAAAGAGAAGCCCTTAATCGCGTTTTGAAGATGAAGGAGCTCGGCTTCTTCTTTACTTGACCCTCTTCTGATTTTGCTTGAAGTAGAGGATCACCGAGGCAGCACACAGATGGAGAAGAAGCTTCGGGATACACTTGGATGCTCTTCTTCTCTCTATTTCACTTTTGATGGCCCTTTTGTGCTTATGGGAGATTTTCCTTGTAATCTCTTTCCTAAATGTTTTCTCCCACTTCCATACCTTCTCTCCTAGCTCTCCTCTTGATTTATAGCTTTAGAGGGAGTCCCAACAAAAATCTAGCCGTTAGAGACAAAAATAGAGCCATTGGAATCAAGAAAAAACTAGCCGTTACGCCTCCCAGCGTGCTGGAGTCGACTCGGCTGAAGTAGGAGTCGACTCTGCTGAAAATCAACTTTCTGTTTTGTCTGTTTGCAGTCCTGGAGCTGACCTGGGAGCTGACCTGGGAGTCGACTCGAGCAGGAGTCGACCTGGGAGTCGACTCGAGCACTGTAGCACTGAAAAACAACTCTCTGTTTTTTTGTTTGTTCTCAGTCGGAGTCGACTCGTAAAGTTCCGGAGTCGACTCGAGCACTGTTCCTTGAAACTCTAGAGTGCCAGAGTCGACTCGAAACTTCCAGGAGTCGACTCGAGGACTATTCTTTTGAATTTTTCTTTGAATTTGCTCCTTCAACTTGAATTCTTTGAACTTGAAACTTGGGCCAATGAATTGTAGCTTTCTTCCAACTTTTCTTGAAAACTTTGGAGGCCTTCTTGTATTCTTCCAACTTGCTATGTTCCTTGCAAAATAAATATCTTTCTCCTTGCAACACAAACATTAGTATTTATACTTCAAGGTTTTGTGATCATCAAAATCAATCTTTGAATCAATCTTTGGGTCATCAAATGTCTTTACATTATCTTATCTGTTCTTGGATCTCTGCCGACGTCCTCAAAGAACGGACCCCGAGCAGAGAAGCGTCTTCAGTCGCCTCGGCGCAAGGACGCACACGGTACAAGGTACCCATTTATTTAATGTTTCTACATTATCTTATCTGTTTTGGATTTCTCTGCCGACGTCCTCAAAGAGTGGACTCGGAGCAGAATGTTTTTAGTCGCCTCGGCGTGAAAACACTCACGATACCAACAAACTTGGTATAAACCTAGTCTGTTGAATCCCCGTCACGAGCTGACGAGCATTCGACCCATTCGTTGGAAAAGAATCCGGTCCGCCCCGGCAACCCGAGGCTCGGATTCGAAGTTCACTACGCTAAAAAATCTAAGTCCTAGCGACCGCCCCAGGGCTTGGTCGAATTCTGGACTAGGCTCGGAAAAATTCTCCGAGCCCAAATCCCCTTAGTATAAGCATAAGCGTCGCTATACCACTAGTCGAAGGACCGAGCAATGGAGCTCGGCTAGCCAAACCTAAAACCAAACCCTGTGGCGGGTAAAGCTGAGGCCCTAGAGCCCATATCCTCGGAACCTAAAATGGATCCGAGCAGAGAAACTTGGACTACAACAGACAAGTTTCCAAAAAAGTATATTCATTTCAAAAAGCCCGTAGGCTGAGTACAAAAATTTGGGTTCGGCCCTTACAAGTATGGGGGGCCATCCCGACTTTACAAAATAACAAAAATTACATCAAGGCTCGAGCTCGACTACTTCGGCTTCGGCAGTATCGGGAGCAGTAGGCTCAGCAGTCGGGGCTTCAGTAGCCTCGGCGGCAATAGGAGTAGCCTCGGGGGCGGCTTCGGGGGCGACTTCGGTCGCCTCGGCCAGACTTCCTGATCGGCCCCCGGAGTTTCTGCCTCCGCCTCCGGCCTCTCGACCCCTGCTCCCGGTTGAAGCAGGTTTACGTCAAAATCCGGGAGAAGCCGCCGCAGTTGGTTGCGGAAATCCCGGAAGCCCTGGATCAGCCCATTCACGCCCTCCTCTGCTAGGAGGTCGTGAAACTCCTCCGACTCGCGAAAGAGCGCTACCGCGCTCTGAGCCTGCTCCCGAGCCTCGAGCTCCGAGCCTCATGATATGCGGCCTTCCGCTCAAGGGTTTTTTTTTTCCGCTCGAGCTCTAAGTGTCGGAGGCGGGCATTCCCCACCTCCTGCTCGCGGGAGGCCAACGCCAGCTCGGCTTTAGCCAAACGAGCCTCGGCGGCGCGCACTTCGGACCTTGTTAGTGTGTGCGCGCCCTTCTCTTCATCGAGCTCGGCGGTTAGAGCTCGAATTCCTTCCTCGGATGCTCCAATTCTTTCTTGGAGCACCTGACGTTCGGTCTCGGAGGCCTGGTACCTCGCCTCGGCGGCCAGGTACCTCGCCTGGGCCTCCTCATGACCACGCTGGCACCTCCGGGCCCGCTCCGGTAGTCGTGGACTATGTGCATCAGTATTTCCGTCTCGTGCAAATGCTGTAAAAGAGACGAAAAGAAAAACATAAGGCGCTGCGAGTAAAAATCTTTTACAAATTACGCAGATGAAAAACTTTACTTACCCGGACGGCGTTGCAGCGGGTAGCGTCCATGAAGGCATTGTAGCTCATGGACTGTATCGTGGCCCGGTCGGCCGGGAGCAGCGCGACCCGAAATACTTCGCGCGCCACTCGAGGGTTTTCGAGGGCTGAATCGCCCTCGAATACCGACCAGGTGAGTGCCAGAGGCACTCGCTCCCCCGAGCCTGATGGGCCCGGAAGGCCAGCATCGGCTGGCCTAGGCGGAGCCGACCCCGAGGCTCCCTGACTGCTCCCCGGCTCGGAGCTAGGGGGCTGGGGTCGGACAGGCGGCCGATCTGACTGCCGCATCACTGAAGCGGGGCGCGCAAGCGCAAGACCCGCAGGACTCCTCCCCTGGTCGGCAACTGGAGCGTCCTGCCGACCAGGAACTTGTGCCAGGGGCACCGGACATGGGAGCACCGCCGAAGCTCCCCCGGAGCCCGTGCCTTGGAATCCGCGCCAGAATGCGCGGGACGAGATGGGCCCGCCTCGGCTACTGTAGTCGCCGGGGGAGCCGAGGTCACTGGAGTCGCCGAGACCTTCTGTTCTTTCTCGGCTCGGTGGGCTCGCCGAGAGCTCGGCTGCCCTCTTCTGGAAGCGAGCATAGAGGACTTCGCTTTTAGTCACCATCTTTGCGATATCTACAAAGGCGAACAGGATTAGAACATTAGAACAGTAAGAAAATAAAAAGAGACACTGTAACTATCCTTACCGTGGGGACGTGCCGAGCTCAGGCCCACGTTCACCAGAGCGTCCTCACATATGAGGCCGTTCAGCAAAATGCCGTCCCCGAGGCCGCGGATGGTGTCGATGATCCCCTGCCACGTGGAGAAAGCTGGGGGGGCTTGTTGATAGACCTGAGCTGGGCCGGCCCCCACCTGGGGTCAAACCCCCAGGACCGTTCAGAACCTAGGAAGAAGAATTTCTTCTTCCAGTCATGAATGGACGAGGGGGCACCATGAAAGAGTGGCGACCCGCCCGAAGGGCGATGTAGAGCCACTCACCGTCTCCCGGATTCGACTTAAAAATAAAAAGTCGCCGGAAAACGTTGACAGAGGTCGGAATCCCGTGCAGTAAGCACAGTGACAGGAAACCGATCACTGTCCTCCAGGCATTCGGAGCGAGTTGCGCCGGAACCAGCCGGCATACCATCAGCAACTCATTCACGAAGCCGTGAAGAGGAAATCGGAGACCGGCCCAGAGTGACTCTAGGTACACTCCAATCCGGCCTACCGGAGGATCGGTTACCCGATCCCCACGCCTGGCGGGCTCCAAACGGAACC
Organism: Phoenix dactylifera; assembly: GCF_009389715.1. Taxonomy (NCBI): domain Eukaryota; kingdom Viridiplantae; phylum Streptophyta; class Magnoliopsida; order Arecales; family Arecaceae; genus Phoenix; species Phoenix dactylifera. The sequence goes on from NW_024069349.1 coordinate 48,710, forward strand.
CATGAAGAGGGAAAAACCACTCTTCGGTCATTTCGACTCCAGGACGCTCATGGTAGATACAACCTCACTGGGAAGAGAACCCATTGCGAGAGAGAGAGATTAAAAAGAAAAAGGGGGACCTGAGGAAGATGCCGGAGAAAAGGAACTTCGGTCTGAGGAAGACTGGAAGAAGAAAAGTTGGAAGCAGAAGGCAATAGGAAGGGGACGGAGGGCCGGGGGAGAGTTTATATAAACCTCCCCAACGGCCCCGATCGGCAAAAGAAAAGCCGCACCCCGTTGAGATGACCACACGTGTCGGTCCAAAAGACAGAACGACACATTTAATTAGGGCTAACGCTTCGAACGTCAAAGCGCCCCATCGGATCGTGCGGCCCCATCATGAGCCCACGGCGCGAGGACGCTTTACAAAAGGTGTCTCAATAATGAGGCTTTTCGGGAAAGAAGAGACGCCGCCTATTAAAGGCATCTCGAAGCGTCCGATAATTCAAAATGCGCAACAAATTAAAGTTTTCGGAATACGTAATGACCCAACTAAAGATACTTCCCGCGCTCCAGCTGGTAGCCAACTGAAACTCGGAAGTCGGAGGGTGGTGTTGGGAGAAAAAACCCCAAGTCATACCGATACGGAGTCGCTCGGCCAAAGAGCGCCGACCGGAAAGGCGCTCGGACAAAGAGCGCCGACCAGAAAGATGCTCGGCCAAAGAGCGCCGACCAGAAAGATGCTCGGTCAAAGAGTGCCGACCAGGAAGGCGCTCGACCGAAGGGCGCCGACCAGAGAGAGCGCCAAGAAGAGGCGCCCAACCAAAATAAGTAGGTGCGCTCGGCTAGAAAGAGCCGACCAGAGGACACCGACCAGAAAAGCGCTCGATTAGAAGGCGCTGACCAGAGAGAAAAAGAGCGCGAAATAGAGGCGCTCGACTAGAAGGCGCTCGCCCAAAAGGCGCCGACCAGAAGTACTAGAAGCAACCCCGCCACAGGGCGCCCCATTGGGCGACCAGCTCGGCTCGGCACCCCTGCCGAGCCGATTGCCTTGACCAAATGTTCAACTTCCGCCTAACCCTCTAAGCCTGAGGGACCTGACGACTCCACTACAACCTGCCGCTATCTCCAAGCCATCAAGGCATAAGATCTCCACAGGTATTCGGCACGACCTGCCATTAATGCATGAGACCCCTCAAGTCTCCGATGCACTCAGTCATTTAATGAACACGGCTCAAGGCGATCTCCGGATCACTGAACCATCAAAGCGTATGGCTCTCCCTGACCGCCGGTTCACTCGGTAATAAATGCACTTACCATCCACGAACCCCAGGCCCACCACGGCCGGCGGTTCAACCACTCTGTTGCCCAGTAGATACAACCCAAGAGGGGGGTGAATTGGGTCTTTTAAAACTTTTAACCTACTTCTAAAAGTTTTTGATTAATTATGCTAAGTTGTATAGATGCACAGTGAAAGTTAAACTTAGCAACTGTTTGATGTATAGAATGTGACTTGATTGAATATGCTTGCAACTAAAGAATTCGCGGATAATAGTTAAGCAAGCTATTTATCTAAGTGAGTAAGAGTGTAAGTTAGACAATGACAAGAAGCATTACAAACACAATAAACATATAGTTGTTCGGTGCACCCTAGCACCTACATCCACTCCCCAAGACCTCTTGGAAATTTCACTATAATCCTACAGATTACAGTCGGTTGTTTTACAAGCTCACAACCCAACTTGTTTGTTTTACGAG
>NW_024069350.1:0-50105 GCF_009389715.1 Phoenix dactylifera
ACCAGTTGCTGGATGGTTGATTTGAAATAGGTGGAAATTTTGGTGTGAGCATGCACATATCTTGCATGTCGCTATTAACGGTTTCAAAAAACTGAGAATCATGGCTTGCAAAAACTTTCTGACTCAACGTAAGTAGCCGATGATCAGAACGTAAAAGCCTTTCATAATGTTTCTCCAAAGTTCCTTCTGCAAACTCAAGATAGTGCCTCCTGAAGGAAATAAAAATAAGAAACAAGCTATGAGAATATTACATGAACTTTACTAAAGAAGATATTATTCTGTTTTTGTTTGTTCTTGATAATTTCAGAAGCTCCTATAGATGTAGTTTAACATGGACTAAACATTGCAGGACTGGAGATCTGAATCGAAGGATTTATCTACTTCATCAATAAAAAAATACATTCCTCTCTCTCTCTAAAAAAAAAAGAAGTATATTTCAACAAATATGGAAATATTTGAAGGTGTAAAATCCATTGAAAGGCTTAGCAAAATGACAGAGCTCCAAGAAAGTGACGTAAATGTAATTTTTATGTACCTGTTTGTGGTTGCATTCCCACTGGTAAAATCAGAACAAGCTTCCCAATTAGTATGCTTTCTTGGCTGAGGATTTACCTCTTTAAAGAACATGGGCTGCTGCCTTAACTGCACTAGGTACCAAATATCTTAGTTATCAAACCCAAACAAATATTCCCAAATTTTGTTATTAAAAGAATGAAATCATTAAGAAACTCAAAAAACCATCCAAAGCCAAGAATTAGTTCAAAACATGTCTAAGACAATAAAAGTAGTCTATGGAAAAAGAAAAAGTCGCAAAAGTAATCAATAAAATGAGAATATATGTTCTAAGGAAAACATCTAACCTCAACTTCCAGAATGTCTGGTTTGATCCCGTATGAATCGTGCTCTGGTTGCTGAGATATCGGTCCATTGGATCTCAATCTTTTTTTTCAATCTTTCTTCTTGTATCTCCAAACAAGTTTTCGCCTAGCATAGTAAAACTTAGCTACAATATCACCTTCATTTCTTGACTTCCTCTAAAATTATGAAACATAGTTTAAAAAAAATTGTTAGATGCTAAGAAGAAAAACTAATTAGAGCATTTGGTTTGAGCATTTGCTTTTTCTAAATGTTCTATCAAGTCAAGACGTAAGATTACCTCCCAACAGCCGATCTTGAGTTTTGTTGCAGGGAAAATTTGAAGCCTTCCATTTCATTAATGTGGGTTGGATGTTATATTCATTTCATTTCTGGTCTGTTGTTTTTCTATAACTAGTACCCGAAGTTGGGGTCCAATTAAGAGGAGTGGTCTTCTTTGAGAATAGCTTCCTATCATGAGATCCAAGAAAGATGGAGTTATGCGTAAAATCAAACCCAGAGGACTGGGTTCCTCTGTCTTGTCAGTGCATGGACCTATCTGCATAGATTAAAAATAAAATAAACCAGTAAGAAAAATATCGCCAAATAGAAAAGATAAGATACATTAGAACTCCATAAAAAATTAGCTTTGTAAAAAATATTAGTTTCTAACAAAAAATAACCATAGGGACATTAGAAGGAAGCGAACTCGATTTCATGTAGTCAATTGCTTCAGGGTTAATCTAGTTCAAATGCCACTTGCAACTCTTGTAATTCAAGTAATTATCTGTTAAAACATCACTATACCTCCTTCGATCTCAAACTGAACCTGTTAATGTAACCTCACGATAAACTTCAAACCAAACTACCTAATATGTGCAAACACACTACTAGATTGTACCTTTGTTCTCTTTTTTTTCTTTCTTTTTTGAGATGAAGGGAGGATTAGCCACCCAAAATTTATTTAAAAAGATAATAACAGGGTCAGCTTTGATAACAGAGTGAAAAAAAAAGAACTGAACAGGTTCCAATTCTGACAGATAATCATTAGAGAGAAGAGATAATAAAACAAGAGATGCAGCAATGAGGTGAATCTGCCAATAAAAGTTGTTGAAGTCTGTCGACGAAGAACAACCAGGATGCTGAAACCAGTCCATAAATAAAGCCAACTCTGAAGGTTAAATAAAAACATGAGACATCTTTGGGTAATGGAAGCCAGAATCCACTTCAATGAAAATTTAGTCTTCTGAAAGTGCAGGTGGAAGCTCTTTTACTTTTGTAATTACATAGGGATGACCAATCATTAAATAGATGGAGACATCTTGAAGCTATAGCTACCACATGACAAGCTATGGCCGCAGTCAACATGACCAAGCTATGGCCGCAGTCAACATAAGAATGATAGACTAAGTAGGCTTAGAGAAATTTCTATGCCTCCAGTCAAGACAAAGAAATCAAAAGAGTATTGAGGGAGGAGCACACCTAACAAAGAGCAAACTGTCTTCTAAAACGTTGAAAAGGAGTATTGAGAGAACAAATGATCAAACAGTTTCAGGCCCATGATTACTATCAATATTGATCTGTTCCACTCTAAATCAACATAACTAAATGACTTGCTTTAGCCTAACCAAATTTACTTCCTAATCTCTGTCTTGCTAATGTAGGCAATATAACACTTAAAAAAATTTCATATAGAGATCTAAACACAACTTAGGGACAACACACATTCCCTAAATGAATCTAATTTAAATTATTTACCGTTAGCGCATAAAAACCTCATTGATACAAAGGACAACTAGGTACTTGCTAGAGCCATGGAAATACCAAAAGATGGAGGTATTAATTATATTTCACATGATTCACAATTCAATGATGGTAATGGATCTTAACCTTGGCTATAATGAGTTATATTTCATTAAATATACATTTTGCAGTTAAAACAAGTATATTATGATGAAAACATTGGTTTATTTTCAAAATAAGGATAGAATATCCAGAGTAGCTAGAATATATCTCCTCATTAGCACATCTGAGAAAGTTCTCACCAGTACATTGCCTTTTAATGCAAGTTATTTTTTGACTTATACCTATTATTGTTATCTTTGGTAAGTTCTTGATGGCCGGATAAAAAAGACATTTCTTATACAAGTTTAGAAAAAAGAACTGACCTTCTGCCTCTTGGAATTTGAGTCTGGCTCTTTGGGCCTATCTCGAGGTCTATTCTCTTCCTCAACCATGCGAGGACTCTCAATCCCATCAGAAGCAAGCACCTTATCGAGCCAACTATTAAAGCTCCCCTCTTGCTCAGCCCATTCAACACTTCCTTCTAACCCAACAGCTTCATCCATCATCTCCTACAAAATTAATGAATAATATATTTGGGAGCAAAAACGAATAACATCAGACTATATCCACATTCCAACCTACATAAACCAACAAATCCTAAAGTATTCAATCTAATGTAATGAGATTAAAAAAAACGCAGAGAAAAGAAAAAACCTTTATATAAAAAATTATTTTTTTAAGCACTATTGCCAACAGTACCAATGGTAAAATCCATCACAGTTTTCAATCCGATTAAGGTACATCCCATGCATATGAGATGTTTTAAACAAAAAAAACTACAGATTCCAAGCTATCCACCCAAGAGTTTCAACCACAAGAACAATTTAATGAGATGAAATTAGATTATAAAATAAATAAAAGCAGATACAAGAATAACCTAAGCAAATACTGAAGCTACTCCCGATGACAACAATCCAATCTTCGCATCTAAGTTATCTACAACCCAATCCAGGGTCTAACAAAAACAAACATGAAAAGAATATCTGAATGAGATGAGATAAGTTTAGAATTGAAACGACAGGAAACGGGGAGAAAAAAAAAACAACCTTCTTTAGGTTAATCAACTCGCTCTCCAAAGGATTGTAAACGAAAAGGAAACAAAGGAAGGAGAGAAGAGCCGAAGGGGAGGAAAAGGAGCTCTGTTTCAAAAAAATCTGGGGAGGCCGTTTTATGGAAACAGAGTCCTTTCAAGGGAACGAAACGAAGGAAGCGGGAAGGGGGGTAGTTAGTTAGGCTCGTCGAAGCTCCTAGTTGATTCCCATTGGACGGTGCCACGTGGAGAGCGGCGGCGCCGTGCGGATCCGCTGACGAGGCAGACGGATTACATTGAAGCAGTGCAAAAGCGGCGACATCCTCCGACTTCCATGCAACCAGTTGGAAAGGAAGGACGACATCCGCCGACTTCCATGCGACCAGTTGGACAGGTGGCCTAGTTACGAGGTCTCTCATCGTTTACAGTTGGGATTCCTGGGTTTTGATTTAGGGGTTGCAGGACTTACTTATCAGAGCTGGGATTCCTGGCCTACCATAATCAGAGCAAGTCTAGGGGGACTATGCTTCTTTCGGAACCCTGTTGCTCATGTTTGAAAAACAGAGGAGGCAGCCATGGCCGCTGCTGCGGCCTGTCGCCCTGGCGAGCTGGCACTGACGTCCGGCTTGCCGTTGCGACCCACCATGGCTGCCATGGCCGACGCGGGCGGAGGGGAAAAGGGGAGAGAGGGCAACGGCCGCCGCCAGCTTGCAGCGGTGAGGCACCGTGGCCTCTTCTCCTGGTGGCCGAAATGTGGCCACTGGCCAAGCGCGGCCGTGAGTCTCCAACTGGCCGCACCACCATGCCGAAAAAAAGGGAGAGGGCTTCTTCCTGACGGCCATGAAAAAGGACCATCGTTTATCGGCGGTTCTCCCCTTGATCGCCGGAAAAGCGGTGGTCGGCAGGGAGGGGACAAGGAGGCTGGCTGTTGTCCAAAAGATTTCGGTGGCCACCGCCACCGTTTGGGCGAGAAGGGTCGCCGGTTTTGGCCCCTTCTCCTCCTTTCTATCGGGAGGAAGATCAAGTTTTGGATTCGGGTTTCGGATTTCGGATTTCGGGTTTTGGAATCTGACCCGAAATCCGAATCCGGTTACCGAAAAAAAAAAGCTGCAACCAACACGCAGCCAACCTAACAAACTGAAGAAATTATATTCTAGGGGGCATGCACCACCTACCATAATCAGAGCTGTCTGTTTATATAGTGATGCATCGAGATGAGTACTTGAAGAACGGAGCCCATAGAAACAAGAGGTTAATTATAATTGCTGGCATGCACGACCACTTGGTGCATGCAGTGTAAGGTATAATTTCTCACGAAATTGGCTTGCATATCCAGGTTTGTCCTAAGTTATATTGTTTGTGATTGAAGAACGGAGCCCATAAAAACAAGAGATTGTGATTGCATCAAGATGGGTGCTTGAAGAATCGAGCCCATAGAAACGAAAAGTTGTGATTGCTGACGTGCATGACCACTTGGTGTGCATGATTTTTCAAAAAATTGGCTTGCATATCCAAGTTTGACCCTAGTTATATTACTTATGATTGTGATTTATGCTAACTTGTATCTTAATTTTATCTAGATTTTTTTTGAAAAATGTAGATATGCTAAATCTTTATTTGGCATTAAGGCTGCAAATGGGTCGGGTCGACCCGAGACCCGACCCGACCCGAATTTTAGGACCCGTGGGTCCGGGTCGATCCTAAAATTGGATCCGAATCATTTTTTGGGTCAGTTCTAGGTTTATCGAACGGATCCGATCCGACTCGAAGGGGGGCGAAGAGAAGGGGGGGGAAGCAAAAGAGAGTTTTTTTTTTGTGTGGGTCATAGCACTATTTGTCCATCAGGATTCTCTCTCGATCTATTACACTGTTGATACCTTTGGTGTCTCGGTAGCTTGTTTTTTTTTTCTTCTGTTTTTTGGCTTCTGTTTTTTTTAACTTTTGCAGGGAGGAAGTGAGGGAACACTGAACTGAATATGGGTCATGTGCCAGTTTTCTGCGATGGAATTGGATTTTGGAAGAAGGTCCGGGATTTTTTTTGTCCTCGTGAGAGGGGAGCAGGGAGACACCAAGTTCCGTCCAATCAGTCATACGGACAAAATATAGTGTGATATGAAATTTGGCTTGCAGACCGACTTAGTTAGTAGTCATGGTTCATCTGTTCTGACTGGAGGTCAATCGCAAGTCTTTCAAAGTCATGGGTCACCCAGCACCTCATGATATGACCAAATTAGATTTGCCCAAATTCTTTCCTAAAAGTAAAAAAATTGAATCCGATTTGAATCCGAATCGATCCAACTCGGATCCGATCCGACCCGGTCTTCAACCAGGTCGGATTTGGATCCAAAATTAGGACCCAAATAAAAAATCGGATCGGATTGGGGTCATCCAGGATCCGACTCGATGCGACCTATTTGCACCACTATTTGGCATGTTTTATGTACGGATGTATAAGTTTTTTTTTCTTTTTGTTCAACTTCAGGTTCACACGATGCATTATAAGTTCTTTGTTATTTGTTAGATAGGGGTATTGATTTGACGCTTGAAAACGTACCTCCACATTTCTAATGGATCTCATGATATATGTTGATTATTAAAATCGATTATTTTGTTGTTCAATGTATTGTTTCATTGTTTATGATCAATTTTTATGGAGTGTTACGTGAGCATGACTTGCACTTTGACAATATATGTTGATCATTTGTTTGGATTCAAGGAACCATTTTATAATTTAATTCTATTTTTTTTGAGGCATTATTATGTTCAATTTAATCAAACCAGTTAATTAGTTTGCTTTGCAATTAATGTTGTTTATCACTGGCTTATAATTTTTCAATGATGTTTCATGAGTGACATAGTATTTTAAATCTCATAATAGCATTAATGCAGAAATCAAGGCAAAAATTCAAAAGTTCCTCTTTTTCTGAATTTTGTTTGGTAATTAGGAGGCGATCCTCAGATAAAAAGGGGAAAAAAGAACATTAGAATTGGAGTCAAATTAAACATTCACAAAACTGCAGTCATACATATTAAATCATATCTAGTATCACAAATGCATTGACTTACAAAATCATCCTTGGTTTTATTTTTGGTTTCTTGGGCATACTAATTAATGGTATTTCATCATAAGTTCATTCCATCAAAAAGAAGTAAGTACTTGAAGCTTGAATTGTAAAGCATATGAGATCATTTATATTATTAATTATGTTAGATCTTACCCAGCTTCCAAGAGGAATTAGCTGGTACGATTGTACAACAGATGGCGAGGTGCCAGTTTTCTAAAATAAATATGATGGTCAACCAAAAAAAAAAATGCAGCTTGTGTCATCTCTTCGTCGACTAATATGTTGTTAATCTCCAAATTTTATTTGGAAGTTGCTTAGAATCACTTGCCCTTTTTTCATCTAAGATCTTAAAAATACCATGACACTAGAAAATCATGCCAATTTATTAGCTCGATAACTTCCATTGAAAGCTCAAGCAACTAATTAATCCACATGTATGTGTATCTTGCCACCATCCAATACAATTTATGTAAGTTAATGTTCTTGATGCCTACAAAAAAAAGAAAAATAAATTAAAAAAAACATATATTTTGATATAATCTATTTCATTATCTCTCTCTGATGGTTATTGAGAGATTGCGAGGTTATGTTCCAAAGAATATTATCTTTTTTTTCTTTTGATTAGATAAGTCCAACAATAACATAGTTTAGATGTCGTATATTGGAGTGAAGAGAAAACACATACCGTAACTTTTACGTTTTTTTTTTCAAAGTTAAAATTAAAATACATAATATTTATGTAGAGTGCATTGTTTTAATTGGTTAACATTCACAGAAGCAACATGCTTTAGAGCAAATAAACAAAACAAAACAAAAATCAATGATACATCTCAACAAAAAAAAGGAAAAAATATGGTATCATCTTAATTACATCTATTGAAATATATATTTTTGTGCTCAAGAAATCATAATATTATTCTTGATTTTTATTTTGAAGATAGATGGTAATCGTATTTAAGGAGTTCCTTTAGTTGTGTAAATACCTTAAGGAGTTTCCGATTATGGTTTAAGATACTGAGGATACACTATTCAACACTTGAATAGGATACAATCAACGAAATGAACTTTTTTTTTTAATCTTTAATGAGTGCTTTATGATGATTTGTTTTTTGCCACCCATAAAATATTTGCTTGTTCAAAACATTTGTAAAACATCTAGCACAGCTCAATCCACTCTTTGCTTGTCCTTTTCAATACACTTACTCCCTCATGCCATATTCGGCTTCAAGAAGTGAGGTCAAGAAAAGAAAAAAAAAAAAAAAAAACAGAGGCAGGTCAAGTCCAATGACTTCTTATCCACTTGTTTGGATATGTTGAGCTCTTTATCCCCTTTCTAGTCTTTCCCCTCTGATTAGAGGGATTAAAGGTCTTCCAAAAAAGATAGTGCCATTTGTAGAGGTGATTAGTTTGTTTATCTAGGGCACCAATCAATTGGAGAGTATATGAAAGCAAAGAGCATCTTGCAAGGTGGGGGAAACCTACTCCATGCATTTTTCTCTTCTATTTTTTTTCGCCGGCCATGAGCCACCATTGCCATGTCAGCAATTTGACCACCTCGCAGCTCGCCACGTTGACATATTTATCGAATGCTGACATGTATGGATGACGGAGAGCGTCGATGCCAAGCTGTCATCAGCTCGAACAAGATGCGACTCTCAAATTGGAATAAGAACCGGCATTGTTGCCTGAATGGCTGACCTAACTGGGTCCACGAACAAGCATTTAGTTGATTCGTTAGTTAAAGCATGACAGCAAATCAGCTGATAGTAATGGGTGATGAGTCACAAGATGCCCCCCACAAAGATTTGCTTGACTAAAACTCTCAAAAAGTCTTGCCTCCTATTGATTCCACAAGCTACTGTCTAAAATTAACCTGTCTGACCTCCCAAGGACATGGTCGGTTGGTCACTATGGGAAGTTGGCCCCACAAAAGAATGGAGGTTGGACCCATGTTAGTCACTAGTGGCAGTGGATTGAAGAGGAGAACTAGAAGACACTGGCATTGGAGAGTTTAGAATAAACTGCTATAAAGCTGAAGTCTAAGGAGGGTATGGGTCTGGTCCTACCATCCCTATTCCTGGGCTTTTCCACTGCTAGGAACTGGTGGTATTCTTTTGCTCTGAGGGATTGATTCCATGATGGCATCATGGGATTCTGATTCCCACATGAACTCGAATTGGATATGGCTGAGCCCACAATCCCTTTCCATAGATTTCATCCAATAGAGGCTCCACCACAAGCTCCATTTTTGAAGTAAAGAAGAAATTTCATTAAGAAAAGAGTACTAGTAAGTCTTTAGCGAGATTGGAGAATAATGACTGTGATGGTCCCCATGACCATTATTGAGGCTTTCTGCCAATTTCAATCTGAAGAGCAACTATGGTCCAATAGCCTCTTGTCATGGTGGATCGTTGACCGGCGAAGCCGGCGAGATATCTCATTCATAATCTTTGATAGGTATTTTGCGATATCATCAATCATGCGAGTTGAGGTCAGCATGTGAATCACATTGGGAGAATGGATTGAATTAGGTTTGAAATGACATCATTTGAGGCTAAAAATCACTAGCAGCTGCATTGCATTTTGAGTCATCATCTTGCATATTTCATTTATAAAGAAGTACTAGTAGAACACCCCTTGCTACAATATCATGATTAAATTAGAAGAATCGATGCCAAGATTATCACCAACAATGGATAAAATAGATGAAAGAAGTACCAATTCGTACAAATTTTAGTATCTAAAGAATGAATGCCCTAATTGGAAGGAAATGACTGCTAAAATGCAAATATCGGCAACAATTAAATTTTTTTCCAGCCACATCCATCAAAGGAGAAAAACACAAGGAGTTGAAAGTTGAAACCAATCCAGCAAACATGATCAAATTAATAATCAGCTATCATCATACATTTGAATGAATAAAAAATTTAGGTTTTGAGAGTAGTTTACATTTGAGTATTGATGAAAACAAAAATGCCGAAATAATGTATTTATATCTTGACCACCATCCACCTCCAGAAAAGATCACAAAAAATACAGCCGTGCTATGGTTTTTTTCGCAATGGTTGTAAGACATAATTAATAAACAATCTTCAGGCATCAGTACATGCAAGCATTCAAATCATGGATGCTCTAGGAAGCCCGTTAGGAATTGTCCATGACCTCAATAAAAGGCTAACTCTCTTTGGAATTGGTCCATGGTGGCTGCATCATGAAGAACTACCATGGAATTTCTTGCAGTCGTCAAGAAAACTATAACATGTGAAGACCCAATACAGGTGGATCAGAGACTTAGATTTGTGGCTTAGAGTTGCTTCCAAAAGCCAGCTCAAATATTTGGTTATAATCATCTACGAAGTGAACTTCAAGGCCTTCCTTCACATTGGCAGCAAGCTCATCAAAATCTCTTCTGTTAGCTGATGGGAATATGATAGTCTTCACCTCACTTCTTCTTGCAGCAATTATCTTCTCCTTTACCTGTTTGGTAGGAATGAAACTTTTAAAAACTAACAGAAAAAAACGAAGTCACAGAGCAGTAATAATACTAAATAATGGTGATTTCTGGTGTTATTTTTCAAAATAAGACTTCAGAATGATTTTTATCAAATATAGGAAGTTTGCAAATTTAGTAAAAATGTCAAGCTTTGCAGTTTCCAACTCAAAAATTCAGGCTATGACAAAATGCATATAAACTCCTAGATTCAGGTATTTCTACAATGGATGGTAAATCATATAGCATATAAAGATCAAATGGACAAATATGATGAATTGAAAGACAGAGAGTATGTCGCACATCCCGTGGTTGGAAACCAAAACAAGAATAAGAAACATTAAGTCTTAAAACAATCATGAAAACAAAAAACTATGAACTTTCGATTATTATGGTCGGTCACAATGATGAATAAAGATTATGTCACAGAGATAACATACCCCACCAATTGGGAGAATCCGTCCTGTCAATGTTACTTCACCAGTCATTGCAAGTTCTTTTTTAACATGCTTTTTCATGGCAAGAGACAACATTGAGGTTATCATGGTGCACCCTGCACTTGGTCCATCCTTGGGGGTAGCACCAGCCGGCACATGCAAATGGAGCTTGGAGTCTGCAAAAAATGGATTGTCTGGTTCTTTCTGAAGCAATATTGCTCTGGCTACGGTATGAGCTATTTGCGCACTCTCCTTCATGACGTCTCCGAGCTGACCCGTCAATAGAAGTGCACCTTTCCCTTCTCCTTGCTCCACTAGGGCGGTCTCAACATACAATGTTGAACCACCCATTGCAGTCCAAGCAAGACCCATGACAACTCCTACTGGAGTCTGATCATATATACGTTCGGCATGGAATACTGGTTTGCCCACAAAATCAGCCAGGTTTGAGACATCAACTATGACCTTTTCAATCACATTATCAACTTTCACATCCTTTACATCACTTGTTTTTATATTGACCTGTAAATAGAGAAATCAATCAATTAATACATGACACAATGAATATACGGTGCATAAATATGCATATGTTAACATATATGCATACTACATTAAAGTAATTTCTATCGTCTGACTGATCCTTCCACTAATGTGAAAAAAAAAGTTTACACATAGGACTTGTAAGAAAAATCACTAGTAGGTGTCAATGTTAAACCAATTCTTACACTACAATAAAATGCATGTTTTAGTCACTTAGCTTCTCAGAATACCTTTGAATCAACGGGTTGGTCTGTTGTTGCAATACCGTCTGATGATAAGAGAGTTGGCTGCACTTTGTCAGCCTCCAACTGTTCAACAAGATGCTCATGAGAAGTTGCTTCTGATTCTTCTGTGGCAGTTCCATTAGGCTGTTCATGTAACGAGACTTCAATTGCTTGTTCAGATTCTGTTAAGGTAGTTGTTGTAGCCCTTTCGTGTGAGTTCCCATCCTCCAGTTTCTTCCCCCCTGGACCATCATCTGCAATTTGAGTAGGCTCTTCAGTAGATTTCTCTCTAAGCTGTTTGGCTCCTTGCTGAAGGCTGACTTTTAGAGATTGCTCATTTGTCACCCCTTGACGGACAAGTTGCAGAGCTATCTATATTAAAGCATAAGAATAAAATCGGTCATGAATAGGAAAAATATTCAAGGTTTTCTGAAATCAAAATATTTATTTCATTGATAGGAAAAGATGCAAATTTAAATATCTAATATACATCAATGGTCATAAAAATGCAAATGAAGGGAATGACTGAGAATTCATAGATGATAGTAATAGAAATGCATGTATGCTTATGAAACTAGTGCTTCTGCATATTTAATGGCCAGAAAACATTCAGATTAATCACTGCTAAAAGGGGAGACTTTCACAGAAAAGCTTTTGATTACAGAAATATTGACTTCCAACATCTCTCAAAGGGGTGTAAAGCCTATGACAAAATAAACTTCAATTAAGTACAACTACACCAGAAGATGCATTAATTGAAGCAATAATTTGTAAAGGAAAACATTTGTTTAATAGAAAAACATAAACAATTTGGAAAGCTACAAGTGAAAAACCACCAATTCAAATATCCTGTTAAAATAAAAATTTCAGAAAGCCAAAACTAGCAGGTCAATAATTTAACATTTCTAATTGTTTCTTTAATCCTTCCCATAATTCTCCAACTAGCACATCCGACAAGTATACCTATTTGTGAGATGACCCAAATACCCAAATGTCTTGCATAAGCAATATGCAAACTAGTTACAAAAAATCGAGGCAATTGGGTTTTTCATTGATAGGGACAACCAGCTAGACACTTTGGTCAAAACATCATAACTAGCTTGTTATGTTCATGCACGCATTCAAACCAGAACTAAATCAAAATATCACCTAGTAACAAGCATCTTGTGTTCTCATGATGCATTTCAGATTGTATACGGTGCCGTTTGAAGTTCAAAGTCATTACTAATTTTTCTGAAGAAAGCATACCGATAACATTGTGGCTCGTCATCAGAGGCAACCCAATGCTCAACAGTTATGGTTGGGATTTGCTAGCAAAACAATTACTTTGAAAATAAATAATAAAATTACGAATATTTAGATTTAAAAACTGATACTTCTTTTCTGAAGTTCTAACAACTGTGTCACAAACCTTGCGGTATATCTTCTCAATTTGCTTTTGAAGATTCCGAACACCTGCCTCTCGGCAATAATTTTCTATCAGAGCAAGAAGAGCTGCATCAGTCACTTCAACCTGGATACATTGATCAGAAATGTTAACAGAATATAAACCAATATAGCATAGATCATGTATACATGGTTAAATATGTCTGTAAAACATTCTATCAGTAGCACGAGACACTCAGCCACCACTAATCCATGTTCACTATTACTAAATATATGTTCTAACTGATGATCCAATTACATCAGGTTAATCCTAGAAAAGCACATTCATGCTGAATGATTCAGACACTAATCTTCCTTACAGTGAAGCAATGTTCAGTCGCCTTTCTAATATAATATATAAAGACAAATGGTGAGATAAGGCGACGGCTTGAGCTTTCCACCATGATCTCCAGATGGCAAAAGCTAACGATTTAATATTGAATCACAGTTATAACTTTTAATTTTCGTAAAGGTACTCTAGTTCATGAATAACAATCTTTTGAGTGGCCTGTGAAGTGTGTCATTCGACACAACCAAGTTAGAACATTGGCCATATCAAGTGCTACCAACCAACTGGACCAACTCCTTGTAGCATCTTCTGAAATTAATTTTCCTAAGACCAGGTACCTGCTTAACCCCAAGACAAAAAACTATGAATAGAATAATTTTTGCATGGGAGCTATAGACTACTTTTTATGTTTTTATTCTCGAGTTATTTTTATTAATCAGCTAATGATCCTTAAAAGTTTACGGATTAATAATTTGAAATCCTAAATATGTAGAAAATAATTGGTATTTAAAGAATTTCTCAAGTGAATAATTCCCTTGGACAAGATTTCTACCATAACCAAATCATCTTCTCCCATCTAAATGGGGTCAGCATGTACAAAGCTAAAAATCCACCAAATCAAATACTAAGATGAAAATACAACAGGGCACAAATTCATGTAATCAGGAATTCTACAATATTTTTCAGCTCATGATAATTCAAAGGCACTGATATGCTCGTAGTGTTTATCTGTCTCATATTGTAATTGATCTGTCAAACTGCTATAATTCTCTAACCATGTAGCAGATAACATCTCAGGAGATTTACTAATCTAGAATATTTTATTTAAAAATATATTTCGATAAATCGTGATGAAATCCTGATCCCTAGTATCTATTGCAATGATCAGAATCCATTTATGAGTTGAAAAAAATATTGCTTATGCAGATGATGTGTCTCGAAGAGAGTAAATTATATGACCAGAAACAAAAGAAGAATGAGAATGTTCTCTTTCTTTTAAAGGTTTTCTTCTTTCCCCTCAGAAGGAAGAGAAGGGGGGGGGGGGGGGGGGGGGGGGGGGGGGGGGGGGGGAGGGGGTGTTTGGGGTGGGGGTTAGTGGGAGCTGGAGTGCACCACTCCTAGGCTATGGAATCATTCATTTAGAATCATTGTTATGACTTCAGAACCATTGAAAGCTTGAACAGGTCCATTCAGTAGCTAACAGGTTGGAAAAAGAAAATTGAGTATATCAAATCAAGTAATGCAATGCTATGACAGTAACACAAACATATCAAAACCTTGCAGCATTATCAATAGAATGATAAACTTTCTTTGTTCCATCAAATATTTTGCACCAGCAAAATTGAAAGCCTTGATCCTACCATGAAGAATGTAGCTCTACTCTCTCTGACAATGATCTTCCAATACACAGACACTCACAAACACTTGTCTACAGGAACATGCGATGCATGCCCAGTATAAAAATAATAAAAAAAGAAAGAAATGTGTTGAATGATAATATAAATTCTATTTATCAATTTAAAATAGAAAAAATCAGTAAAATCTAAAATCCAAACAGTCATGAGAAATAAAAACTTTCCTAACTATACCTTCCATATTCTCATGCAATTCTCTTTCTATGCTCTGATGAGAGATATAATGAGATATTTCATATGTGAAACATAAGACCATAAGATCTAGGAAAGAGATGGAGAGGTCAAAGTATCTATCATTTTCTCTTTATTCATGAAAATTAAGTGAAAAGGGTGTTCTAATAGAAAAGGTTTCTTAAGAATAGAGAAGGAGAGATTGGACTGGTGAAGATGATTGGAGGGGGGCAGGGGGAGAGGAGGGGGGCAGGAGGACAGGAGGGCGGAGGGGAGGGGTAGAGAGAGAAGTCCTTGATACGAAAACCGAAATCAGACTGACTAACCATTTTAGAACAAGCATTTTGTTTTTCTAGTCTTTTGACAGCTCTGCTCCTCCTTCATATATGGAGAAGATCGGAACAAGTTCAGTCTCTAATCTTATTTTGACTGTAATGGAATGTGAGATGGAAAACATATTATGATTCTTTGGGAGGATGGGATTTTCATGGAATCAAAGAGGCTGCTTGTTCTCATGAATTACAATATTCTACAATTATAAAAGAATGTTTTTGATGAGATTTGGTTAGAAAATCTAATGGCAAACTTGAAAAAAATAGGCATAACCAAAGGCACAGATTTCTCTTTTTATCATGCACACAAAAAACATATATATAATCTGTTTTGAGTGGGATATTTCTTGACATGATATCAAATACAATATGCCAATTTCAGATAAATTGAAAGAAAACGGACCACTTCCAGCAACTTTTCAGGGGGACATATAGTTAACAATACGAGTGCAGTATTAATCATACTTGTTCAGATTTGATACCACAAGCTTCACGAGTAGTCTTTTCCAAATAGTCCCTTGCAATATGCATCTTTTCATCAGTGATATAACCAGCAAGAGCAATGACCTCCATTCTGTCCAAAAGAGGGTTTGGTATCATCTCAACTACGTTTGCTGTGCAAACAAACAGAACCTAAATTAATAAGCAAAATGGTGTCAGAAGATATTCTAATGGAAGAGTAATTCTGTAAATACATTCACAACTAAACTTAGCTAAGATATCTGAATGCAAATAAAATTGCAACATTAGGACATGGAGAGAAGTGACAGAAGATATTCTGGAAATAACTGAAATGACAATTAGATTTTCATGTATGCATGGGTATGCATGTGTGCACGTGCATGTGCCCGTGATACTCCCATGCCAAATGCAACACACATACACCCTTGTGGAAAGCACGTGATGAGACATTGAAGTTGAAACTCAAATAGATCATCAATAGCATAAGCACTTAAAGTAAGTAAATCAAATGATTTTCGATGTTAATTATGTATCAAATTATCACAACATGGATAGTAAATTAGTAATCAAAGTAGCATTTGGCTTGAGTCTAATGTTAGGGTGAAAAATCTCTAACCAATTGAATTTAGATACCCATGCTTTTAGAGGTGATGAACAAATTGCAATTTAAATTTCTGTTCCTGGATGTTGGCAGTAGGGACAACCATATATGTTATGGCTTAGATGTATCATATACATGCTATACAGTAGATCTTATACAAGTCCACTGCCGGAACACATGGATGATTTTATTCACCAGATGGTAGTTCTATTTGACCCACGGTCAGTCTAGTAAATACTAGTGCGCATTGGCATATGGAATGGATTTCTTTAATATTTTAATACATATTCAATATGTGGTCATTACAAATAATGTGTGCAAAGCGCACACTGTGAGTAAAGATGCTACATGGTAGAGCCAAAGTTCTTACTTGACTGCTGAAAAATAATCAGTAATCTAGATGGTATATCTCATTCTGCATTGCAGTAACATATCTTTTCACACTGGTCCAAGCATCAGCACAATACGACATATATATATATATATAAGCACCATAGGGGTACGAAAGATACTTATTGTCTCACCGACATATAGATCTGTGCCATTTGCAAAAGTTCAAAAGCTTTGAACTTATAAATGCCTTACATGCATAATGTCTATTTCAACTCTCTCTCTCTCTCTCTCTCTTATATTTATGTTTATATTTATATAAACTGATTAGGCTTCTCGCCACAAATTTATGTAGCATAAATTCCATACGAATTGTCAATTATATGTTTCTGCTAGTATAAAATTGTTATTTTAAAAAAAAGAAAAAAAAATCTTTTTTCAGATTCTCTCTTATCCAGATCATGCATCCTACCACAATCTGCCCAACTTGTTCACAACCTTCAAACACCACCATGGCACCTCCTACCAACAGTTGCTGTAAGTCACGGCCATTTACTCCCCTCACTCTCTTTGGCTGCTGTTCCACCCCACCCCCTCCTATCCCCACGAAAGCTCTCCAGCTAAAAGGTGGAGGGAGGTGGTAGGGAAAAAAGGGTTGGTGGGCTGGATGGCATAGTAGGAGTAACTAAAAGGACTTGTAGTCATTGATGGCAGTCATGGGTAGGTGGAGACTTAAAACAGACCTAAAATTTTCGGTGTGAGAAGGAACAGGACATCTTTTACAAGAAATTCAAATCTACCAAACTAATCGGATCTCAAAGTATTTCAAGCATCTACTGACCTATGTGATTGAAAATTTAATTCTATTTTAGAAGATAAAAAAATCAAAGACCTTTCCAAAAAGAATTCCTACTTTCCAAAAAAGAAATCCTACTTGCTATTCTGTTAAATTCCACTGATTCATGTCATTGAATTTTTTTCCCTCCCTTATGACTTTCAAGCTATGGAAGACTACACATTAGATGGTACAGTGGCAATGGCATCTAATATTACCTTGCAGATTGTTTTTGAATATAAAAAAAAAAGCTCTTTTCCCCTTTGTAAGTCCTTTTTCTAGTGTTACACGTCATAGAAACGCTGAAAGAGCATCATTCAGTATAAGCATCCAAATTACCCAGAATAGAAATTGAGGACAGAATTTGTTTAATTATTATAAATATTTGATCATCATATGAGCTAGCTAATGCTCAGATCTTGTGGGGTAGGTTTCAACACTTCAAAGAACTAATAAATGTTCCAGTAAGAAATAACTGCCTGTTGCAAAAAAAAAAAAAAAGTAAAAATTGGACAATGAATGGTATAGATGCGAAGCGTATTTTACCGATCATGGTGCCAAGCTCAACTTTGTGGTCAACAACCCTATTTTAGAAAATTAAAGTCCTTCTAGCAAAGAAGACTCATACCTTTAAAATGGGAGACATCCTTTGTTCCAATAAGTATGACTCTTCTTAAACAGAACTTTTATCTTCAAACAACAATGGGTTTTTCTTTGGCATCCAGTACAGTTCTTATTTCCAAAAAAAAGTTACATTCCTGACCACACAGGTCAAGAACTCGGGATTATCATTTGTGAAATAGTTTTCACATCTATAAAATCACTGCCTGTTTAATAATATACAGATTCCAATTTCACACTGTTCATTATTTAATATCTCTATGTTATTTAAAATTATATATATTCTGATTCAGAATGTGCATCTTTTCTCTCTGAAAGATTTATTAGTACTTCAAATTGCTGAAAGATAACATGTGAGGTCCAAGACATAACAGCCTGTATGACAACCGATTCTATAAGTTGTGTCATCAATTTTTATTTTGAAAGATCTGTATGAATTCTAGATATCATTCCACTAGGCCCAACTCATATGTAAGTTGGTTTCCATACCATACTACTATTTCATGAATTTGATGAAACTAAGCAGACAGGTAGGTGATTTTTTTTTCCTTTTTTTTTTTGGTGTGTGTGTGTGTGTGTGTGTGTGTGTGTGTGTGTGGCGGAGGGGGGGGTCTAGAGCAACTTAAAAATAAAAAGAAAAAAGGGTCTATATTCTGAACCACATAGGTCATGAACACAGAACTATCATCAAGAAGAGCATGGTCCGTTTCTTTCCCAAAGCATCATTCTCTACTATTTTCATATGATAGATATAAGTGATCTTTACAAGAAATCTATTAGGTTATACTGAAATGTGATTACAGAAAAAGCACATGTCAAGCATGCTTTCTGTTTAAATAGAATCAGAACACCCATCTTTGCATTCTCATTTGCTCTATAAACAATGTCAAAATTCAAGAAACAAACTGCTTAGTGAACCTGTAAGCTAGAATTTGCATCCGAACAGAACAAGATAAGCATGACAATTGAAAAGGTGAATGTCAAATATGACAACCAAAAATTTGCACTGATGGAATAAAGTAATGAGCATGTTCATATTTATCTAAATTAAGAAGCTAGGAAAAAAAGCACTCGTGCATGTTCAGATTGGGATTACATGCCGCTATAAAACATCACTTACAAATGTACTATAGCATAATACAATAAAAATCCTATTGCTAATCAGCCTCGATGATACAATTCAAACATTTGGGGGGTATAAAAATGCCAGAAGACACCAATATTTGGATTAGTAATACAACTATACAAGACTATCACCAGAAGAATAACCATGGAATGCCGTACCGGCCCGTACCGGCCGGTACGGGCCGGTACGTACCGGTCCGGTCCTAGACCGGTACCGGAACGGATAAAAAACCGGTATTTCCCGGTTTTTTATCCGAACCGGCCGGTACGGGTGCGTACCGGCCGGTCGGGCCCGTACCGGCCGGTCGGGCCCGTACCGGCCGGTCGGGCCCGTACCGGCCGGTTCGGAGCCCGTACCGGCCGGTTCGGAGCCCGTACCGGCCGGTACGGGCCTCGTACCGGTGCGAACCGGCCGGTTCGCACCGGTACGATTTTTTTTTTTTTTTTAGAACCACAGCGCCGCGCGCTGTGGTTTTTGAAACCACCGGTACCGGCCGGTACGGACCGGACCGGACCGGTACCGTACCGGTCCGGCCGGCCACCGGTACGCCGACCGGTACCGGTACGGCGGACCTTGAGAATAACCAACATATCAGACCGCTATTTTATAACCAACATACAATATTTTGTCCATAATACCTCAAAAACTGGAAATGCATAGACTAAAGAGTGTAAGCCTATATGGAGGCTCCCAAGGAAAAAGGTACAAATCTAAATTTTGAACAATGATCTTTTAGAAGTTCTAGATCCCTTTGTAGCCACATAGGACATTACTCAAACTATCTCCATTTACTAAGATTGGACTGCTGGAAAATCTATGCCCAAAATAACAGTGGTTAAAAAACAGTGCTCATCAGGGAGAGTTTGTTCCGTTATGATTTTCAAAAATTATCTCCATCATATTGCTAGCATCTAGTTAGTTTGCTCTAACCTTTTTACTCTTTTGCACAATAACATGCTTTATAGATATATTAAAGATGGATATATATTGACTAGCTAGTTTAAAAAATAATGCCATCATTTTCATGATATATATCTCTTGTGACTCCCATCCATTTCATTGTCCAATGTGAGCAATTTTATGTAAACATTTATGTGGATCGGACATGGGCCGTAGTGTTCAAGCACATGTTCATGAGATGCATAATTATATTTGTCCCTTCAACCATGTAAGATTTGCCAAAGTCTTGCTTCAAATAAATCACATGCTCATGTAACAAGCTTCTGCACTCCACTCACAGGTATTAGATTGATATGAAATATATAATCAACATACCATCAATACTTGGACCCAATAAACATGAAAATTTAAAATAGTGAAGTCCAAGAATTCTTCACAGCAGCAGTGGCTCACCTTGGATAAGTCAATAGGAACATCAAGAAAATGGTCAAGAAAGTTCGCATTTTGCTCGGGGTCTAGAAGCTCTAACAAAGCACTTGCTGGATCACCAGCATGTCCCTTCCCCAACTATCACATGATAAATCACCAGAAAAGTTGGAAACATCAAATGTCATCACAATTCACAAGATCATGAGGAAGCTTAATCCCGTAAACTCGAACTAGTGCAAAAATTGATGCATCAAAATCATCACTAAATTACAACAGGTTATGTAAAGCATATTAATACCTTGTCAATCTCATCTATGAGAACTAGAGGATTAGCTGTTCCCACATTTTTCAGGCATTGCACCATCTTTCCTGGCATTGCACCAACATAGGTGCGCCTATGACCCTGGATAAAGGTTATAATGATCACAAATGAGTTTCAGATAGGCAAAACCCCACACTGTTTATAAGCTAAAGCATCAATATTGATTCCGAGATGTAGACATCAAAATGACTTAGTCGCTGTACCTTAATTTCAGCTACATCAGCCAAGCCTCCTACAGAAAATCTATAAAACCTTCTATTCAATGCTCGTGCCATTGAACGACCAATGCTGGTTTTACCAACTCCAGGAGGCCCAGAGAGACATATAATTTTGCCTGCAAACAGAAAATAATGATCTTGTTAAGATATGTTGTGTATGAATAGTAGAATTAGAAAACAAACATCAGCCAACTGAATACCATTGATTAGTCCTAATACGTTATCAGTCAAGCACACAAGGCATGTACAGCTAAATTTTATCTCTTAGTGTGTGCCGTAAGATGAATTCTTGCACAGGGCAGAGAAGGGAAAAAAGAACACTAACCACATGCAACCAGGTATAATGTTAAGGACAAAATGTGGACATGTGGTTTGCCTAGATTTGCTTGTTTTCCAATTGAACTGAATTATATTGAACCTTCACTATAGAAGTTAAGTATTTATTCAAGTCACCATTCTCATGGGGATAAAACATGGAAACTTATAAGCCCCAGCATTCTGACATAATAACACATTTTCTTTCAAAAGAAGTGCATAAAACAATTACTTCATGAAACATCAGGACCAATATTAAAAGCCCAGGTGAGAAGATATAGTTGAAAATTGTAATATAAAGGTTAAATCCATATCCATCATCTTGATCAAAAAGTTTTAGCAAGTGTATCCATGACCAAGTATTATCAAAAAATTGATAACCAGGTGTCATCCAGCTTCTGGGGTTTGATGCAGAAACACCAGTCATAGCAAAAACGTTGGGAAAAAAACCACAGCAATCAATTAGGAGATGACAATAATTTAGGAAACAAAAAGGGAAAGAATAAATGTGGTAACCAAAAGAAAGCTAGTACACATAAAGCTGTAAACCAACCTTGCTAGTACACATAAAGCTGTACCCAATCTGAACGATCCGTTGGGTCAAAAATTTTAGTCATGGATCTGACCTAATCCAATCTAATCTTCTGTTGGGTTGGATCTAAGTCCAACATTAAAACCCAAACAAGAAATCGGGTTGGACCAGATTAGGGCCCCCGCCGCCGCCGCGGCCGGGCCAAGAGTGTTTGACACAACTTGGATATCAGATTTGCTATGCTGCACAAACCACTTCAAAGATACAAATTCAAAGATACCGGCCAAGTTCATCATACTGTAATGATGTATTATTCAATTGCCGACCCTTTAAAATATTATAAGTAATGCAAGCATTGTTCCTACTTGTCCGCCCAGAGGTTAAAAAAAGAATGATATTGACATTATAATTTGATAGGCCTAAATGAAAAAATGGAATGAGGAGCTACCCTTCCCACCAAGTACACATTTCGATGAATGGTCTCAGTGAAATCAGATAGAAATAGAGCTTGGAAGTTTTTCAGTTCTGCAAACTTGGGGTACTCATCGCCGTCTTTTGAATCCATTTCGTTCTTACAATATTCATCACACAATCTCCTATTTCCATGCATCTAAACAACCAGTTTCATAGCACTGAGAAGTGAGAACCAAGGCATTTTTCAATGTTTGGGAGACTATGCTTGCTCGCTGCCATGGCTAATCTTCATTCTTCATACAGATCAGTCAAGATAAAGTTTAGTCAGTACTGTGATGTCATTTTAGTGTCAAGAAGGTAAAATCCTTTTATAACAACTGTCTTTCAGATATCGATCAAATTAAAAGCCAATAGCAAAAGCTCATATTCAAAAGCTCAAGCACTCTGCTATAGTTCTATATGATGATGCTTCCAATAGTGAGAACTAAATCATGTCGAACGGCATCATAATTCAAAATAAATACTTTCTTGTCATTCGAAGCAAATATCCAGATCCAGTCCATTCAGCCGAACTCTCTTTCCAAGCAGTCAGTTGATTTGCACACGCGCACACAGAGAGAGAGAGAGAGTATAACCATGCAAGAGAAAACAACCAGGAAATAGAAACGCATCAGTAGAATAACCTGTTTGGTGCTTCTACTGGCACAGTACTAACGGCAGTCTGAATGTTCTGTTGCGACAAAAACAAACGCAGAAGAAATTGAAACAAACCAGGAAACAGTTCAGCAAGTTGATGATGAAGACTACTGGATTCTGCCATGAGAACTCTTTTCTTGGCCAAGCCTAATGAAGGTTTGATGATTAATTGTAGGTGCCATGGGAATTAGTCATAGAATGGATTAACTGCTTGGAGTCCCTTGATTCCAATGGAGACTTTGTGCCATCGGTGTTTTGGTTACCATCATCCAGTTCATTTGAGGATTGCGGTTGTGAATCTGGTGGTGCTTCTTAGTAAATGACTGACCCAATAGATTTTACTGAAGAAAGAAGCCTAGAGTCATCAGCAGCAAATGCATCCAGATCATCTGACTCGCTCATTAAATGCTCCTCGAGTGATTGACCTTGTCTCGGGACATGGAAATTTTCTGTTTCAGCTGTATGAGTTAATAAGGTATTAGCAGGGACTCGCCGAGGAAGAAAATTAGGAGCTGGAGTCGCGCAGGTGTCCCAGGGTAGTTGTTGGATTTGTCGCTCGCTTATGTCATCGACCCTTCTCAAACTTTGAATGTCTTGATTGCAAAGCTGAGTCATTCTGTTCAGGGTAGAATCTGTTGCAGAGTTGCCATTGTTAAGTGCAAAGTTGTCTGCTACATTGAAGAAAGAAAGAAAGGGAAAAAAAATTCTTAGCAAGAGCTCATGGTAGTAGAATATCACATAATGAAATGAAAGACTAATGAAGAAATGATTTACCCAAGTAGGATGTCATTGGATTCAAAGAACTTGCACCTTGATTCATAGTTGGTAGGCACTCCATGACTTGAAAAGGAAAAGAAAGAAACAATTAGCATCCTCATCTCACTAGATTAACTCCGGGTTAAATTAAGACAAATTACCTGAACTTGGCGAATTCATTTGTATAACTCTGGGTGTTGGTGTCAGCAGTGAAAGTGGATGGTTGGCACCAACTGCTGGATCATGAGATTCAAAGGTCCACATGTGAGTAGGAGCACTCCCTTGATTGTCAATATGATTCAGATGAGGTGGACACCAGTTGCTGGATGGTTGATTTGAAATAGGTGGAAATTTTGGTTGGAGCATGCACATATCTTGCATGTCGCTATTAACGGTTTCAAAAAACTGAGAATCATGGCTTGCAAAAACTTTCTGACTCAACGTAAGTAGCCGATGATCAGAATGTAAAAGCCTTTCATAATGTTTCTCCAAAGTTCCTTCTGCAAACTCAAGATAGTGCCTCCTGAAGGAAATAAAAATAAGAAACAAGCTATGAGAATATTACATGAACTTTACTAAAGAAGATATTATTCTGTTTTTGTTTGTTCTTGATAATTTCAGAAGCTCCTATAGATGTAGTTTAACATGGACTAAACATTGAAGGACTGGAGATCTGAATCGAAGGATTTATCTACTTCATCAATAAAAAAATACATTCCTCTCTCTCTCTCTAAAAAAAAAAAGAAGTATATTTCAACAAATATGGAAATATTTGAAGGTGTAAAATCCATTGAAAGGCTTAGCAAAATGACAGAGCTCCAAGAAAGTGATGTAAATGTAATTTTTATGTACCTGCATGTGGTTGCATTCCCACTGGTAAAATCAGAACAAGCTTCCCAATTAGTATGCTTTCTTGGCTGTGGATTTACCTCTTTAAAGAACATGGGCTGCTGCCTTAACTGCACTAGGTACCAAATATCTTAGTTATCAAACCCAAACAAATATTCCAAATTTTGTTATTAAAAGAATGAAATCATTAAGAAACTTCAAAAAACCATCCAAAGCCAAGAATTAGTTCAAAACATGTCTAAGACAATAAAAGTAGTCTATGGAAAAAGAAAAAGTAGCAAAAGTAATCAATAAAATGAGAATATACGTCTAAGGAAAACATCTAACCTCAACTTCCAGAATGTCTGGTTGATCCTGTATGAATCGTGCTCTGGTTGCTGAGATATCGGTCCATTGGATCTCAATCTTTTTTTTCAATCTTTCTTCTTGTATCTCCCAAACAAGTTTTCGCCTAGCATAGTAAAACTTAGCTACAATATCACCTTCATTTCTTGACTTCCTCTAAAATTATGAAACATAGTTTAAAAAAAAATTGTTAGATGCTAAGAAGAAAAACTAATTAGAGCATTTGGTTTTGAGCATTTGCTTTTTCTAAATTGTTCTATCAAGTCAAGACGTAAGATTACCTCCCAACAGCCGATCTTGAGTTTTGTTGCAGGAAAATTTGAAGCCTTCCATTTCATTAATGTGGGTTGGATGTTAAATTCATCATTTCTGGTCTGTTGTTTTTCTATATTAGTACCCGAAGTTGGTCCATTAAGAGGAGTGGTCTTCTTTTGAGATAGCTTCCTATCAATGAGATCCAAGAAAGATGGAGTTATGCGTAAAATCAAACCCAGAGGACCGGGTTCCTCTGTCTTGTCAGTGCATGGACCTATCTGCATAGATTAAAAATAAATAAACCAGTAAGAAAATATCGCCAAATAGAAAAGATAAGATACATTTAGAACTCCATAAAAAATTAGCTTTGTAAAAAATATTAGTTTCTAACAAAAAATAACCATAGGGACATTAGAAGGAAAGCGAACTCGATTTCATGTAGTCAATTGCTTCAGGGTTAATCTAGTTCAAATGCCACTTGCAACTCTTGTAATTCAAGTAATTATCTATTAAAACATCACTATACCTCCTTCGATCTCAAACTGGAACCTGTTAATGTAACCTCACGATAAACTTCAAACCAAACTACCTAAATATGTGCAAACACACTACTAGATTATACCTTTGTTCTCTTTTTTTTCTTTCTTTTTTGAGATGAAGGGAGGATTAGCCACCCAAAATTTTATTTAAAAAGATAATAAAAGGGTCAGCTTTGATAACAGAGTGAAAAAAAAGAACTGAACAGGTTCCAATTCTAACAGATTAATCATTAGAGAGAAGAGATAATAAAACAAGAGATGCAGCAATGAGGTGAATCTGCCAATAAAAGTTGTTGAAGTCTGTCGACGAAGAACAACCAGGATGCTGAAACCAGTCCATAATAAAGCCAACTCTGAAGGTAAATAAAAACATGAGACATCTTTGGGTAATGGAAGCCAGAAATCCACTTCAATGAAAATTTAGTCTTCTGAAAGTGCAGGTGGAAGCTCTTTTACTTTTGTAATTACATAGGGATGACCAATCATTAAATAGATGGAGACATCTTGAAGCTATAGCTACCACATGACCAAGCTATGGCCGCAGTCAACATGACCAAGCTATGGCCGCAGTCAACATAAGAATGATAGACTAAGTAGGCTTAGAGAAATTTCTATGCCTCCAGTCAAGACAAAGAAATTCAAAAGAGTATTGAGGGAGGAGCACACCTAACAAAGAGCAAACTGTCTTCTAAAACGTTGAAAAGGAGTATTGAGAGAACAAATGATCAACAGTTTCAGGCCCATGATTACTATCAATATTGATCTGTTCCACTCTAAATCAACATAACTAAATTGACTTGCTTTAGCCTAACCAAATTTACTTCCTAATCTCTGTCTTGCTAATGTAGGCAATATAACACTTAAAAAAATTTCATATAGAGATCTAAACACAACTTAGGGACAACACACATTCCCTAAATGAATCTAATTTAAATTATTTACCGTTAGCGCATAAAAACCTCATTGATACAAGGACAACTAGGTACTTGCTAGAGCCAT
Source organism: Phoenix dactylifera (assembly GCF_009389715.1). NCBI lineage: Eukaryota > Viridiplantae > Streptophyta > Magnoliopsida > Arecales > Arecaceae > Phoenix > Phoenix dactylifera. The sequence goes on from NW_024069350.1 coordinate 26,663, forward strand.
GGAAATACCAAAAGATGGAGGTATTAATTATTTTCACATGATTCACAATTCAATGATGGTAATGGATCTTAACCTTGGCTATAATGAGTTATATTTCATTAAATATACATTTTGCAGTTAAAACAAGTATATTATGATGAAAACATTGGTTATTTTCAAAATAAGGATAGAATATCCAGAGTAGCTAGAATATATCTCCTCATTAGCACATCTGAGAAAGTTCTCACCAGTACATTGCCTTTTTAATGCAAGTTATTTTTTGACTTATACCTATTATTGTTATCTTTGGTAAGTTCTTGATGGCCGGATAAAAAAGAACATTTCTTATACAAGTTTAGAAAAAAGAACTGACCTTCTGCCTCTTGGAATTTGAGTCTGGCTCTTTGGGCCTATCTCGAGGTCTATTCTCTTCCTCAACCATGCGAGGACTCTCAATCCCATCAGAAGCAAGCACCTTATCGAGCCAACTATTAAAGCTCCCCTCTTGCTCAGCCCATTCAACACTTCCTTCTAACCCAACAGCTTCATCCATCATCTCCTACAAAATTAATGAATAATATATTTGGGAGCAAAAACGAATAACATCAGACTATATCCACATTCCAACCTACATAAACCAACAAATCCTAAAGTATTCAATCTAATGTAATGAGATTAAAAAAAACGCAGAGAAAAGAAAAACCTTTATATAAAAAAATTATTTTTTTAAGCACTATTGCCAACAGTACCAATGGTAAAATCCATCACAGTTTTCAATCCGATTAAGGTACATCCCATGCATATGAGATGTTTTAAACAAAAAAAACTACAGATTCCAAGCTATCCACCCAAGAGTTTCAACCACAAGAACAATTTAATGAGATGAAATTAGATTATAAAATAAATAAAAGCAGATACAAGAATAACCTAAGCAAATACTGAAGCTACTCCCGATGACAACAATCCAATCTTCGCATCTAAGTTATCTACAACCCAATCCAGGGTCTAACAAAAACAAACATGAAAAGAATATCTGATGAGATGAGATAAGTTTAGAATTGAAACGACAGGAAACGGGGAGAAAAAAAAACAACCTTCTTTAGGTTAATCAACTCGCTCTCCAAAGGATTGTAAACGAAAAGGAAACAAAGGAAGGAGAGAAGAGCCGAAGGGGAGGAAAAGGAGCTCTGTTTCAAAAAATCTGGGGAGGCCGTTTTATGGAAACAGAGTCCTTTCAAGGGAACGAAACGAAGGAAGCGGGAAGGGGGGTAGTTAGTTAGGCTCGTCGAAGCTCCTAGTTGATTCCCATTGGACGGTGCCACGTGGAGAGCGGCGGCGCCGTGCGGATCCGCTGACGAGGCAGACGGATTACATTGAAGCAGTGCAAAAGCGGCGACATCCTCCGACTTCCATGCAACCAGTTGGAAAGGAAGGACGACATCCGCCGACTTCCATGCGACCAGTTGGACAGGTGGCCTAGTTACGAGGTCTCTCATCGTTTACAGTTGGGATTCCTGGGTTTTGATTTAGGGGTTGCAGGACTTACTTATCAGAGCTGGGATTCCTGGCCTACCATAATCAGAGCAAGTCTAGGGGGACTATGCTTCTTTCGGAACCCTGTTGCTCATGTTTGAAAAACAGAGGAGGCAGCCATGGCCGCTGCTGCGGCCTGTCGCCCTGGCGAGCTGGCACTGACGTCCGGCTTGCCGTTGCGACCCACCATGGCTGCCATGGCCGACGCGGGCGGAGGGGAAAAGGGGAGAGAGGGCAACGGCCGCCGCCAGCTTGCAGCGGTGAGGCACCGTGGCCTCTTCTCCTGGTGGCCGAAATGTGGCCACTGGCCAAGCGCGGCCGTGAGTCTCCAACTGGCCGCACCACCATGCCGAAAAAAAGGGAGAGGGCTTCTTCCTGACGGCCATGAAAAAGGACCATCGTTTATCGGCGGTTCTCCCCTTGATCGCCGGAAAAGCGGTGGTCGGCAGGGAGGGGACAAGGAGGCTGGCTGTTGTCCAAAAGATTTCGGTGGCCACCGCCACCGTTTGGGCGAGAAGGGTCGCCGGTTTTGGCCCCTTCTCCTCCTTTCTATCGGGAGGAAGATCAAGTTTTGGATTCGGGTTTCGGATTTCGGATTTCGGGTTTTGGAATCTGACCCGAAATCCGAATCCGGTTACCGAAAAAAAAAAAGCTGCAACCAATACGCAGCCAACCTAACAAACTGAAGAAATTATATTCTAGGGGGCATGCACCACCTACCATAATCAGAGCTGTCTGTTTATATAGTGATGCATCGAGATGAGTACTTGAAGAACGGAGCCCATAGAAACAAGAGGTTAATTATAATTGCTGGCATGCACGACCACTTGGTGCATGCAGTGTAAGGTATAATTTCTCACGAAATTGGCTTGCATATCCAGGTTTGTCCTAAGTTATATTGTTTGTGATTGAAGAACGGAGCCCATAAAAACAAGAGATTGTGATTGCATCAAGATGGGTGCTTGAAGAATCGAGCCCATAGAAACGAAAAGTTGTGATTGCTGACGTGCATGACCACTTGGTGTGCATGATTTTTCAAAAAATTGGCTTGCATATCCAAGTTTGACCCTAGTTATATTACTTATGATTGTGATTTATGCTAACTTGTATCTTAATTTTATCTAGATTTTTTTTGAAAAATGTAGATATGCTAAATCTTTATTTGGCATTAAGGCTGCAAATGGGTCGGGTCGACCCGAGACCCGACCCGACCCGAATTTTAGGACCCGTGGGTCCGGGTCGATCCTAAAATTGGATCCGAATCATTTTTTGGGTCAGTTCTAGGTTTATCGAACGGATCCGATCCGACTCGAATGGATCCGAAGAGAAAGGGGGGGGGGGGAAGCAAAAGAGAGTTTTTTTTTTGTGTGGGTCATAGCACTATTCGTCCATCAGGATTCTCTCTCGATCTATTACACTGTTGATACCTTTGGTGTCTCGGTAGCTTGTTTTTTTTTTTCTTCTGTTTTTTGGCTTCTGTTTTTTTTAACTTTTGCAGGGAGGAAGTGAGGGAACACTGAACTGAATATGGGTCATGTGCCAGTTTTCTGCGATGGAATTGGATTTTGGAAGAAGGTCCGGGATTTTTTTTGTCCTCGTGAGAGGGGAGCAGGGAGACACCAAGTTCCGTCCAATCAGTCATACGGACAAAATATAGTGTGATATGAAATTTGGCTTGCAGACCGACTTAGTTAGTAGTCATGGTTCATCTGTTCTGACTGGAGGTCAATCGCAAGTCTTTCAAAGTCATGGGTCACCCAGCACCTCATGATATGACCAAATTAGATTTGCCCAAATTCTTTCCTAAAAGTAAAAAAATTGAATCCGATTTGAATCCGAATCGATCCAACTCGGATCCGATCCGACCCGGTCTTCAACCAGGTCGGATCTGGATCCAAAATTAGGACCCAAATAAAAAATCGGATCGGATTGGGGTCATCCAGGATCCGACTCGATGCGACCTATTTGCACCACTATTTGGCATGTTTTATGTACGGATGTATAAGTTTTTTTTCTTTTTGTTCAACTTCAGGTTCACACGATGCATTATAAGTTCTTTGTTATTTGTTAGATAGGGGTATTGATTTGACGCTTGAAAACGTACCTCCACATTTCTAATGGATCTCATGATATATGTTGATTATTAAAATCGATTATTTTGTTGTTCAATGTATTGTTTCATTGTTTATGATCAATTTTTATGGAGTGTTACGTGAGCATGACTTGCACTTTGACAATATATGTTGATCATTTGTTTGGATTCAAGGAACCATTTTATAATTTAATTCTATTTTTTTTTGAGGCATTATTATGTTCAATTTAATCAAACCAGTTAATTAGTTTGCTTTGCAATTAATGTTGTTTATCACTGGCTTATAATTTTTCAATGATGTTTCATGAGTGACATAGTATTTTAAATCTCATAATAGCATTAATGCAGAAATCAAGGCAAAAATTCAAAAGTTCCTCTTTTTCTGAATTTTGTTTGGTAATTAGGAGGCGATCCTCAGATAAAAAGGGGAAAAAAGAACATTAGAAATGGAGTCAAATTAAACATTCACAAAACTGCAGTCATACATATTAAATCATATCTAGTATCACAAATGCATTGACTTACAAAATCATCCTTGGTTTTATTTTTGGTTTCTTGGGCATACTAATTAATGGTATTTCATCATAAGTTCATTCCATCAAAAAGAAGTAAGTACTTGAAGCTTGAATTGTAAAGCATATGAGATCATTTATATTATTAATTATGTTAGATCTTACCCAGCTTCCAAGAGGAATTAGCTGGTACGATTGTACAACAGATGGCGAGGTGCCAGTTTTCTAAAATAAATATGATGGTCAACCAAAAAAAAAAAAATGCAGCTTGTGTCATCTCTTCGTCGACTAATATGTTGTTAATCTCCAAATTTTATTTGGAAGTTGCTTAGAATCACTTGCCCTTTTTTCATCTAAGATCTTAAAAATACCATGACACTAGAAAATCATGCCAATTTATTAGCTCGATAACTTCCATTGAAAGCTCAAGCAACTAATTAATCCACATGTATGTGTATCTTGCCACCATCCAATACAATTTATGTAAGTTAATGTTCTTGATGCCTACAAAAAAAAGAAAAATAAATTAAAAAAACATATATTTTGATATAATCTATTTCATTATCTCTCTCTGATGGTTATTGAGAGATTGCGAGGTTATGTTCCAAAGAATATTATCTTTTTTTTCTTTTGATTAGATAAGTCCAACAATAACATAGTTTAGATGTCGTATATTGGAGTGAAGAGAAAACACATACCGTAACTTTTACGTTTTTTTTTTCAAAGTTAAAATTAAAATACATAATATTTATGTAGAGTGCATTGTTTTAATTGGTTAACATTCACAGAAGCAACATGCTTTAGAGCAAATAAACAAAACAAAACAAAAATCAATGATACATCTCAACAAAAAAAAAGGAAAAAATATGGTATCATCTTAATTACATCTATTGAAATATATATTTTTGTGCTCAAGAAATCATAATATTATTCTTGATTTTTATTTTGAAGATAGATGGTAATCGTATTTAAGGAGTTCCTTTAGTTGTGTAAATACCTTAAGGAGTTTCCGATTATGGTTTAAGATACTGAGGATACACTATTCAACACTTGAATAGGATACAATCAACGAAATGAACTTTTTTTTTTAATCTTTAATGAGTGCTTTATGATGATTTGTTTTTTGCCACCCATAAAATATTTGCTTGTTCAAAACATTTGTAAAACATCTAGCACAGCTCAATCCACTCTTTGCTTGTCCTTTTCAATACACTTACTCCCTCATGCCATATTCGGCTTCAAGAAGTGAGGTCAAGAAAAGAAAAAAAAAAAAAAAACAGAGGCAGGTCAAGTCCAATGACTTCTTATCCACTTGTTTGGATATGTTGAGCTCTTTATCCCCTTTCTAGTCTTTCCCCTCTGATTAGAGGGATTAAAGGTCTTCCAAAAAAGATAGTGCCATTTGTAGAGGTGATTAGTTTGTTTATCTAGGGCACCAATCAATTGGAGAGTATATGAAAGCAAAGAGCATCTTGCAAGGTGGGGGAAACCTACTCCATGCATTTTTCTCTTCTATTTTTTTTCGCCGGCCATGAGCCACCATTGCCATGTCAGCAATTCGACCACCTCGCAGCTCGCCACGTTGACATATTTATCGAATGCTGACATGTATGGATGACGGAGAGCGTCGATGCCAAGCTGTCGTCAGCTCGAACAAGATGCGACTCTCAAATTGGAATGAGAACCGGCATTGTTGCCTGAATGGCTGACCTAACTGGGTCCACGAACAAGCATTTAGTTGATTCGTTAGTTAAAGCATGACAGCAAATCAGCTGATAGTAATGGGTGATGAGTCACAAGATGCCCCCACAAAGATTTGCTTGACTAAAACTCTCAAAAAGTCTTGCCTCCTATTGATTCCACAAGCTACTGTCTAAAATTAACCTGTCTGACCTCCCAAGGACATGGTCGGTTGGTCACTATGGGAAGTTGGCCCCACAAAAGAATGGAGGTTGGACCCATGTTAGTCACTAGTGGCAGTGGATTGAAGAGGGGAACTAGAAGACACTGGCATTGGAGAGTTTAGAATAAACTGCTATAAAGCTGAAGTCTAAGGAGGGTATGGGTCTGGTCCTACCATCCCTATTCCTGGGCTTTTCCACTGCTAGGAACTGGTGGTATTCTTTTGCTCTGAGGGATTGATTCCATGATGGCATCATGGGATTCTGATTCCCACATGAACTCGAATTGGATATGGCTGAGCCCACAATCCCTTTCCATAGATTTCATCCAATAGAGGCTCCACCACAAGCTCCATTTTTGAAGTAAAGAAGAAATTTCATTAAGGAAAGAGTACTAGTAAGTCTTTAGCGAGATTGGAGAATAATGACTGTGATGGTCCCCATGACCATTATTGAGGCTTTCTGCCAATTTCAATCTGAAGAGCAACTATGGTCCAATAGCCTCTTGTCATGGTGGATCGTTGACCGGCGAAGCCGGCGAGATATCTCATTCATAATCTTTGATAGGTATTTTGCGATATCATCAATCATGCGAGTTGAGGTCAGCATGTGAATCACATTGGGAGAATGGATTGAATTAGGTTTGAAATGACATCATTTGAGGCTAAAAATCACTAGCAGCTGCATTGCATTTTGAGTCATCATCTTGCATATTTCATTTATAAAGAAGTACTAGTAGAACACCCCTTGCTACAATATCATGATTAAATTAGAAGACTCGATGCCAAGATTATCACCAACAATGGATAAAATAGATGAAAGAAGTACCAATTCGTACAAATTTTAGTATCTAAAGAATGAATGCCCTAATTGGAAGGAAATGACTGCTAAAATGCAAATATCGGCAACAATTAAATTTTTTTCCAGCCACATCCATCAAAGGAGAAAAACACAAGGAGTTGAAAGTTGAAACCAATCCAGCAAACATGATCAAATTAATAATCAGCTATCATCATACATTTGAATGAATAAAAAATTTAGGTTTTGAGAGTAGTTTACATTTGAGTATTGATGAAAACAAAAATGCCGAAATAATGTATTTATATCTTGACCACCATCCACCTCCAGAAAAGATCACAAAAAATACAGCCGTGCTATGGTTTTTTTTCGCAATGGTTGTAAGACATAATTAATAAACAATCTTCAGGCATCAGTACATGCAAGCATTCAAATCATGGATGCTCTAGGAAGCCCGTTAGGAATTGTCCATGACCTCAATAAAAGGCTAACTCTCTTTGGAATTGGTCCATGGTGGCTGCATCATGAAGAACTACCATGGAATTTCTTGCAGTCGTCAAGAAAACTATAACATGTGAAGACCCAATACAGGTGGATCAGAGACTTAGATTTGTGGCTTAGAGTTGCTTCCAAAAGCCAGCTCAAATATTTGGTTATAATCATCTACGAAGTGAACTTCAAGGCCTTCCTTCACATTGGCAGCAAGCTCATCAAAATCTCTTCTGTTAGCTGATGGGAATATGATAGTCTTCACCTCACTTCTTCTTGCAGCAATTATCTTCTCCTTTACCTGTTTGGTAGGAATGAAACTTTTAAAAACTAACAGAAAAAAACAAAGTCACAGAGCAGTAATAATACTAAATAATGGTGATTTCTGGTGTTATTTTTCAAAATAAGACTTCAGAATGATTTTTATCAAATATAGGAAGTTTGCAAATTTAGTAAAAATGTCAAGCTTTGCAGTTTCCAACTCAAAAATTCAGGCTATGACCACATGCATATAAACTCCTAGATTCAGGTATTTCTACAATGGATGGTAAATCATATAGCATATAAAGATCAAATGGACAAATATGATGAATTGAAAGACAGAGAGTATGTCGCACATCCCGTGGTTGGAAACCAAAACAAGAATAAGAAACATTAAGTCTTAAAACAATCATGAAAACAAAAAACTATGAACTTTCGATTATTATGGTCGGTCACAATGATGAATAAAGATTATGTCACAGAGATAACATACCCCACCAATTGGGAGAATCCGTCCTGTCAATGTTACTTCACCAGTCATTGCAAGTTCTTTTTTAACATGCTTTTTCATGGCAAGAGACAACATTGAGGTTATCATGGTGCACCCTGCACTTGGTCCATCCTTGGGGGTAGCACCAGCCGGCACATGCAAATGGAGCTTGGAGTCTGCAAAAAATGGATTGTCTGGTTCTTTCTGAAGCAATATTGCTCTGGCTACGGTATGAGCTATTTGCGCACTCTCCTTCATGACGTCTCCGAGCTGACCCGTCAATAGAAGTGCACCTTTCCCTTCTCCTTGCTCCACTAGGGCGGTCTCAACATACAATGTTGAACCACCCATTGCAGTCCAAGCAAGACCCATGACAACTCCTACTGGAGTCTGATCATATATACGTTCGGCATGGAATACTGGTTTGCCCACAAAATCAGCCAGGTTTGAGACATCAACTATGACCTTTTCAATCACATTATCAACTTTCACATCCTTTACATCACTTGTTTTTATATTGACCTGTAAATAGAGAAATCAATCAATTAATACATGACACAATGAATATACGGTGCATAAATATGCATATGTTAACATATATGCATACTACATTAAAGTAATTTCTATCGTCTGACTGATCCTTCCACTAATGTGAAAAAAAAAGTTTACACATAGGACTTGTAAGAAAAATCACTAGTAGGTGTCAATGTTAAACCAATTCTTACACTACAATAAAATGCATGTTTTAGTCACTTAGCTTCTCAGAATACCTTTGAATCAACGGGTTGGTCTGTTGTTGCAATACCGTCTGATGATAAGAGAGTTGGCTGCACTTTGTCAGCCTCCAACTGTTCAACAAGATGCTCATGAGAAGTTGCTTCTGATTCTTCTGTGGCAGTTCCATTAGGCTGTTCATGTAACGAGACTTCAATTGCTTGTTCAGATTCTGTTAAGGTAGTTGTTGTAGCCCTTTCGTGTGAGTTCCCATCCTCCAGTTTCTTCCCCCCTGGACCATCATCTGCAATTTGAGTAGGCTCTTCAGTAGATTTCTCTCTAAGCTGTTTGGCTCCTTGCTGAAGGCTGACTTTTAGAGATTGCTCATTTGTCACCCCTTGACGGACAAGTTGCAGAGCTATCTATATTAAAGCATAAGAATAAAATCGGTCATGAATAGGAAAAATATTCAAGGTTTTCTGAAATCAAAATATTTATTTCATTGATAGGAAAAGATGCAAATTTAAATATCTAATATACATCAATGGTCATAAAAATGCAAATGAAGGGAATGACTGAGAATTCATAGATGATAGTAATAGAAATGCATGTATGCTTATGAAACTAGTGCTTCTGCATATTTAATGGCCAGAAAACATTCAGATTAATCACTGCTAAAAGGGGAGACTTTCACAGAAAAGCTTTTGATTACAGAAATATTGACTTCCAACATCTCTCAAAGGGGTGTAAAGCCTATGACAAAATAAACTTCAATTAAGTACAACTACACCAGAAGATGCATTAATTGAAGCAATAATTTGTAAAGGAAAACATTTGTTTAATAGAAAAACATAAACAATTTGGAAAGCTACAAGTGAAAAACCACCAATTCAAATATCCTGTTAAAATAAAAATTTCAGAAAGCCAAAACTAGCAGGTCAATAATTTAACATTTCTAATTGTTTCTTTAATCCTTCCCATAATTCTCCAACTAGCACATCCGACAAGTATACCTATTTGTGAGATGACCCAAATACCCAAATGTCTTGCATAAGCAATATGCAAACTAGTTACAAAAAATCGAGGCAATTGGGTTTTTCATTGATAGGGACAACCAGCTAGACACTTTGGTCAAAACATCATAACTAGCTTGTTATGTTCATGCACGCATTCAAACCAGAACTAAATCAAAATATCACCTAGTAACAAGCATCTTGTGTTCTCATGATGCATTTCAGATTGTATACGGTGCCGTTTGAAGTTCAAAGTCATTACTAATTTTTCTGAAGAAAGCATACCGATAACATTGTGGCTCGTCATCAGAGGCAACCCAATGCTCAACAGTTATGGTTGGGATTTGCTAGCAAAACAATTACTTTGAAAATAAATAATAAAATTACGAATATTTAGATTTAAAAACTGATACTTCTTTTCTGAAGTTCTAACGACTGTGTCACAAACCTTGCGGTATATCTTCTCAATTTGCTTTTGAAGATTCCGAACACCTGCCTCTCGGCAATAATTTTCTATCAGAGCAAGAAGAGCTGCATCAGTCACTTCAACCTGGATACATTGATCAGAAATGTTAACAGAATATAAACCAATATAGCATAGATCATGTATACATGGTTAAATATGTCTGTAAAACATTCTATCAGTAGCACGAGACACTCAGCCACCACTAATCCATGTTCACTATTACTAAATATATGTTCTAACTGATGATCCAATTACATCAGGTTAATCCTAGAAAAGCACATTCATGCTGAATGATTCAGACACTAATCTTCCTTACAGTGAAGCAATGTTCAGTCGCCTTTCTAATATAATATATAAAGACAAATGGTGAGATAAGGCGACGGCTTGAGCTTTCCACCATGATCTCCAGATGGCAAAAGCTAACGATTTAATATTGAATCACAGTTATAACTTTTAATTTTCGTAAAGGTACTCTAGTTCATGAATAACAATCTTTTGAGTGGCCTGTGAAGTGTGTCATGCGACACAACCAAGTTAGAACATTGGCCATATCAAGTGCTACCAACCAACTGGACCAACTCCTTGTAGCATCTTCTGAAATTAATTTTCCTAAGACCAGGTACCTGCTTAACCCCAAGACAAAAAACTATGAATAGAATAATTTTTGCATGGGAGCTATAGACTACTTTTTATGTTTTTATTCTCGAGTTATTTTTATTAATCAGCTAATGATCCTTAAAAGTTTACGGATTAATAATTTGAAATCCTAAATATGTAGAAAATAATTGGTATTTAAAGAATTTCTCAAGTGAATAATTCCCTTGGACAAGATTTCTACCATAACCAAATCATCTTCTCCCATCTAAATGGGGTCAGCATGTACAAAGCTAAAAATCCACCAAATCAAATACTAAGATGAAAATACAACAGGGCACAAATTCATGTAATCAGGAATTCTACAATATTTTTCAGCTCATGATAATTCAAAGGCACTGATATGCTCGTAGTGTTTATCTGTCTCATATTGTAATTGATCTGTCAAACTGCTATAATTCTCTAACCATGTAGCAGATAACATCTCAGGAGATTTACTAATCTAGAATATTTTATTTAAAAATATATTTCGATAAATCGTGATGAAATCCTGATCCCTAGTATCTATTGCAATGATCAGAATCCATTTATGAGTTGAAAAAAATATTGCTTATGCAGATGATGTGTCTCGAAGAGAGTAAATTATATGACCAGAAACAAAAGAAGAATGAGAATGTTCTCTTTCTTTTAAAGGTTTTCTTCTTTCCCCTCAGAAGGAAGAGAAGGGGGGGGGGGGGGGGGAGGGGGTGTTTGGGGTGGGGGTTAGTGGGAGCTGGAGGGCACCACTCCTAGGCTATGGAATCATTCATTTAGAATCATTGTTATGACTTCAGAACCATTGAAAGCTTGAACAGGTCCATTCAGTAGCTAACAGGTTGGAAAAAGAAAATTGAGTATATCAAATCAAGTAATGCAATGCTATGACAGTAACACAAACATATCAAAACCTTGCAGCATTATCAATAGAATGATAAACTTTCTTTGTTCCATCAAATATTTTGCACCAGCAAAATTGAAAGCCTTGATCCTACCATGAAGAATGTAGCTCTACTCTCTCTGACAATGATCTTCCAATACACAGACACTCACAAACACTTGTCTACAGGAACATGCGATGCATGCCCAGTATAAAAATAATAAAAAAAGAAAGAAATGTGTTGAATGATAATATAAATTCTATTTATCAATTTAAAATAGAAAAAATCAGTAAAATCTAAAATCCAAACAGTCATGAGAAATAAAAACTTTCCTAACTATACCTTCCATATTCTCATGCAATTCTCTTTCTATGCTCTGATGAGAGATATAATGAGATATTTCATATGTGAAACATAAGACCATAAGATCTAGGAAAGAGATGGAGAGGTCAAAGTATCTATCATTTTCTCTTTATTCATGAAAATTAAGTGAAAAGGGTGTTCTAATAGAAAAGGTTTCTTAAGAATAGAGAAGGAGAGATTGGACTGGTGAAGATGATTGGAGGGGGGCAGGGGGAGAGGAGGGGGGCAGGAGGACAGGAGGGCGGAGGGGAGGGGTAGAGAGAGAAGTCCTTGATACGAAAACCGAAATCAGACTGACTAACCATTTTAGAACAAGCATTTTGTTTTTCTAGTCTTTTGACAGCTCTGCTCCTCCTTCATATATGGAGAAGATCGGAACAAGTTCAGTCTCTAATCTTATTTTGACTGTAATGGAATGTGAGATGGAAAACATATTATGATTCTTTGGGAGGATGGGATTTTCATGGAATCAAAGAGGCTGCTTGTTCTCATGAATTACAATATTCTACAATTATAAAAGAATGTTTTTGATGAGATTTGGTTAGAAAATCTAATGGCAAACTTGAAAAAAATAGGCATAACCAAAGGCACAGATTTCTCTTTTTATCATGCACACAAAAAACATATATATAATCTGTTTTGAGTGGGATATTTCTTGACATGATATCAAATACAATATGCCAATTTCAGATAAATTGAAAGAAAACGGACCACTTCCAGCAACTTTTCAGGGGGACATATAGTTAACAATACGAGTGCAGTATTAATCATACTTGTTCAGATTTGATACCACAAGCTTCACGAGTAGTCTTTTCCAAATAGTCCCTTGCAATATGCATCTTTTCATCAGTGATATAACCAGCAAGAGCAATGACCTCCATTCTGTCCAAAAGAGGGTTTGGTATCATCTCAACTACGTTTGCTGTGCAAACAAACAGAACCTAAATTAATAAGCAAAATGGTGTCAGAAGATATTCTAATGGAAGAGTAATTCTGTAAATACATTCACAACTAAACTTAGCTAAGATATCTGAATGCAAATAAAATTGCAACATTAGGACATGGAGAGAAGTGACAGAAGATATTCTGGAAATAACTGAAATGACAATTAGATTTTCATGTATGCATGGGTATGCATGTGTGCACGTGCATGTGCCCGTGATACTCCCATGCCAAATGCAACACACATACACCCTTGTGGAAAGCACGTGATGAGACATTGAAGTTGAAACTCAAATAGATCATCAATAGCATAAGCACTTAAAGTAAGTAAATCAAATGATTTTCGATGTTAATTATGTATCAAATTATCACAACATGGATAGTAAATTAGTAATCAAAGTAGCATTTGGCTTGAGTCTAATGTTAGGGTGAAAAATCTCTAACCAATTGAATTTAGATACCCATGCTTTTAGAGGTGATGAACAAATTGCAATTTAAATTTCTGTTCCTGGATGTTGGCAGTAGGGACAACCATATATGTTATGGCTTAGATGTATCATATACATGCTATACAGTAGATCTTATACAAGTCCACTGCCGGAACACATGGATGATTTTATTCACCAGATGGTAGTTCTATTTGACCCACGGTCAGTCTAGTAAATACTAGTGCGCATTGGCATATGGAATGGATTTCTTTAATATTTTAATACATATTCAATATGTGGTCATTACAAATAATGTGTGCAAAGCGCACACTGTGAGTAAAGATGCTACATGGTAGAGCCAAAGTTCTTACTTGACTGCTGAAAAATAATCAGTAATCTAGATGGTATATCTCATTCTGCATTGCAGTAACATATCTTTTCACACTGGTCCAAGCATCAGCACAATACGACATATATATATATATATAAGCACCATAGGGGTACGAAAGATACTTATTGTCTCACCGACTTATAGATCTGTGCCATTTGCAAAAGTTCAAAAGCTTTGAACTTATAAATGCCTTACATGCATAATGTCTATTTCAACTCTCTCTCTCTCTCTCTCTCTCTCTCTTATATTTATGTTTATATTTATATAAACTGATTAGGCTTCTCGCCACAAATTTATGTAGCATAAATTCCATACGAATTGTCAATTATATGTTTCTGCTAGTATAAAATTGTTATTTTAAAAAAAAAGAAAAAAAAAATCTTTTTTCAGATTCTCTCTTATCCAGATCATGCATCCTACCACAATCTGCCCAACTTGTTCACAACCTTCAAACACCACCATGGCACCTCCTACCAACAGTTGCTGTAAGTCACGGCCATTTACTCCCCTCACTCTCTTTGGCTGCTGTTCCACCCCACCCCCTCCTATCCCCACGAAAGCTCTCCAGCTAAAAGGTGGAGGGAGGTGGTAGGGAAAAAAGGGTTGGTGGGCTGGATGGCATAGTAGGAGTAACTAAAAGGACTTGTAGTCATTGATGGCAGTCATGGGTAGGTGGAGACTTAAAACAGACCTAAAATTTTCGGTGTGAGAAGGAACAGGACATCTTTTACAAGAAATTCAAATCTACCAAACTAATCGGATCTCAAAGTATTTCAAGCATCTACTGACCTATGTGATTGAAAATTTAATTCTATTTTAGAAGATAAAAAAATCAAAGACCTTTCCAAAAAGAATTCCTACTTTCCAAAAAAGAAATCCTACTTGCTATTCTGTTAAATTCCACTGATTCATGTCATTGAATTTTTTTCCCTCCCTTATGACTTTCAAGCTATGGAAGACTACACATTAGATGGTACAGTGGCAATGGCATCTAATATTACCTTGCAGATTGTTTTTGAATATATAAAAAAAAAAGCTCTTTTCCCCTTTGTAAGTCCTTTTTCTAGTGTTACACGTCATAGAAACGCTGAAAGAGCATCATTCAGTATAAGCATCCAAATTACCCAGAATAGAAATTGAGGACAGAATTTGTTTAATTATTATAAATATTTGATCATCATATGAGCTAGCTAATGCTCAGATCTTGTGGGGTAGGTTTCAACACTTCAAAGAACTAATAAATGTTCCAGTAAGAAATAACTGCCTGTTGCAAAAAAAAAAAAAAGTAAAAATTGGACAATGAATGGTATAGATGCGAAGCGTATTTTACCGATCATGGTGCCAAGCTCAACTTTGTGGTCAACAACCCTATTTTAGAAAATTAAAGTCCTTCTAGCAAAGAAGACTCATACCTTTAAAATGGGAGACATCCTTTGTTCCAATAAGTATGACTCTTCTTAAACAGAACTTTTATCTTCAAACAACAATGGGTTTTTCTTTGGCATCCAGTACAGTTCTTATTTCCAAAAAAAAGTTACATTCCTGACCACACAGGTCAAGAACTCGGGATTATCATTTGTGAAATAGTTTTCACATCTATAAAATCACTGCCTGTTTAATAATATACAGATTCCAATTTCACACTGTTCATTATTTAATATCTCTATGTTATTTAAAATTATATATATTCTGATTCAGAATGTGCATCTTTTCTCTCTGAAAGATTTATTAGTACTTCAAATTGCTGAAAGATAACATGTGAGGTCCAAGACATAACAGCCTGTATGACAACCGATTCTATAAGTTGTGTCATCAATTTTTATTTTGAAAGATCTGTATGAATTCTAGATATCATTCCACTAGGCCCAACTCATATGTAAGTTGGTTTCCATACCATACTACTATTTCATGAATTTGATGAAACTAAGCAGACAGGTAGGTGATTTTTTTTTCCTTTTTTTTTTTGGTGTGTGTGTGTGTGTGTGTGTGTGTGTGTGTGGCGGAGGGGGGGGGTCTAGAGCAACTTAAAAATAAAAAGAAAAAAGGGTCTATATTCTGAACCACATAGGTCATGAACACAGAACTATCATCAAGAAGAGCATGGTCCGTTTCTTTCCCATAGCATCATTCTCTACTATTTTCATATGATAGATATAAGTGATCTTTACAAGAAATCTATTAGGTTATACTGAAATGTGATTACAGAAAAAGCACATGTCAAGCATGCTTTCTGTTTAAATAGAATCAGAACACCCATCTTTGCATTCTCATTTGCTCTATAAACAATGTCAAAATTCAAGAAACAAACTGCTTAGTGAACCTGTAAGCTAGAATTTGCATCCGAACAGAACAAGATAAGCATGACAATTGAAAAGGTGAATGTCAAATATGACAACCAAAAATTTGCACTGATGGAATAAAGTAATGAGCATGTTCATATTTATCTAAATTAAGAAGCTAGGAAAAAAAGCACTCGTGCATGTTCAGATTGGGATTACATGCCGCTATAAAACATCACTTACAAATGTACTATAGCATAATACAATAAAAATCCTATTGCTAATCAGCCTCGATGATACAATTCAAACATTTGGGGGGTATAAAAATGCCAGAAGACACCAATATTTGGATTAGTAATACAACTATACAAGACTATCACCAGAAGAATAACCATGGAATGCCGTACCGGCCCGTACCGGCCGGTACGGGCCGGTACGTACCGGTCCGGTCCTAGACCGGTACCGGAACGGATAAAAAACCGGTATTTCCCGGTTTTTTATCCGAACCGGCCGGTACGGGTGCGTACCGGCTGGTTCGGGCCCGTACCGGCCAGTTCGGAGCCCGTACCGGACCTTGAGAATAACCAACATATCAATATATTTTTTTTTTTTTAGAACCACAGCGCCGCGCGCTGTGGTTTTTTGAAACCACCGGTACCGGCCGGTACGGACCGGACCGGACCGGTACCGTACCGGTCCGGCCGGCCACCGGTACGCCGACCGGTACCGGTACGGCGGACCTTGAGAATAACCAACATATCAGACCGCTATTTTATAACCAACATACAATATTTTGTCCATAATACCTCAAAAACTGGAAATGCATAGACTAAAGAGTGTAAGCCTATATGGAGGCTCCCAAGGAAAAAGGTACAAATCTAAATTTTGAACAATGATCTTTTAGAAGTTCTAGATCCCTTTGTAGCCACATAGGACATTACTCAAACTATCTCCATTTACTAAGATTGGACTGCTGGAAAATCTATGCCCAAAATAACAGTGGTTAAAAAACAGTGCTCATCAGGGAGAGTTTGTTCCGTTATGATTTTCAAAAATTATCTCCATCATATTGCTAGCATCTAGTTAGTTTGCTCTAACCTTTTTACTCTTTTGCACAATAACATGCTTTATAGATATATTAAAGATGGATATATATTGACTAGCTAGTTTAAAAAATAATGCCATCATTTTCATGATATATATCTCTTGTGACTCCCATCCATTTCATTGTCCAATGTGAGCAATTTTATGTAAACATTTATGCGGATCGGACATGGGCCATAGTGTTCAAGCACATGTTCATGAGATGCATAATTATATTTGTCCCTTCAACCATGTAAGATTTGCCAAAGTCTTGCTTCAAATAAATCACATGCTCATGTAACAAGCTTCTGCACTCCACTCACAGGTATTAGATTGATATGAAATATATAATCAACATACCATCAATACTTGGACCCGATAAACATGAAAATTTAAAATAGTGAAGTCCAAGAATTCTTCACAGCAGCAGTGGCCTCACCTTGGATAAGTCAATAGGAACATCAAGAAATGGTCAAGAAAGTTCGCGTTTTGCTCGGGGTCTAGAAGCTCTAACAAAGCACTTGCTGGATCACCAGCATGTCCCTTCCCCAACTGTCACATGATAAATCACCAGAAAAGTTGGAAACATCAAATGTCATCACAATTCACAAGATCATGAGGAAGCTTAATCCCGTAAACTCGAACTAGTGCAAAAATTGATGCATCAAAAGCATCACTAAATTACAACAGGTTATGTAAAGCATATTAATACCTTGTCAATCTCATCTATGAGAACTAGAGGATTAGCTGTTCCCACATTTTTCAGGCATTGCACCATCTTTCCTGGCATTGCACCAACATAGGTGCGCCTATGACCCTGGATAAAGGTTATAATGATCACAAATGAGTTTCAGATAGGCAAAACCCCACACTGTTTATAAGCTAAAGCATCAATATTGATTCCGAGATGTAGACATCAAAATGACTTAGTCGCTGTACCTTAATTTCAGCTACATCAGCCAAGCCTCCTACAGAAAATCTATAAAACCTTCTATTCAATGCTCGTGCCATTGAATGACCAACGCTGGTTTTACCAACTCCAGGAGGCCCAGAGAGACATATAATTTTGCCTGCAAACAGAAAATAATGATCTTGTTAAGATATGTTGTGTATGAATAGTAGAATTAGAAACAAACATCAGCCAACTGAATACCATTGATTAGTCCTAATACGTTATCAGTCAAGCACACAAGGCATGTACAGCTAAATTTTATCTCTTAGTGTGTGCCGTAAGATGAATTCTTGCACAGGGCAGAGAAGGGAAAAAAGAACACTAACCACATGCAACCAGGTATAATGTTAAGGACAAAATGTGGACATGTGGTTTGCCTAGATTTGCTTGTTTTCCAATTGAACTGAATTATATTGAACCTTCACTATAGAAGTTAAGTATTTATTCAAGTCACCATTCTCATGGGGATAAAACATGGCAACCTTATAAGCCCCAGCATTCTGACATAATAACACATTTTCTTTCAAAGAAGTGCATAAAACAATTACTTCATGAAACATCAGGACCAATATTAAAAGCCCAGGTGAGAAGATATAGTTGAAAATCGTAATATAAAGGTTAAATCCATATCCATCATCTTGATCAAAAAGTTTTAGCAAGTGTATCCATGACCAAGTATTATCAAAAAATTGATAACCAGGTGTCATCCAGCTGCTGGGGTTTGATGCAGAAACACCAGTCATAGCAAAAACGTTGGGAAAAAACCACAGCAATCAATTAGGAGATGACAATAATTTAGGAAACAAAAAGGTAAAGAATAAATGTGGTAACCAAAAGAAAGCTGGTACACATAAAGCTGTAAACCAACCTTGCGAGGTCCCCCTTAATTTTCCAACAGCTATAAATTCTAATATTCTCTCTTTAACATCAGATAAACCATAATGATCTTCATCTAAAATTTTTTGTGCATGTTGGATTGTCGAAGTTTTCATCACTGCAGTGATTGAAAACCATGAAGATTAAGCTCAATTCATTAGCAGTCTAATGAATTTCTCTAAAATGATTCAAATCGGATGTTTAAATACAGTACCTGTAGTTTCCCCAAGGTAATGCAGTAAGCCAATCAAGATAATTACGAGTCACATTGAACTCGCTAGAACTAGCTTCCAGCAGCTGAAGCTTGTTAAGCTCTTCTTCTATTACTTGCAAGACATGAGGAGGACACTGCTTGTTTTTTGGTTCAAGTCTTTCCCCTGAACTTTGCTGCAGCAAAGAAAAAGAATACAAAATCACCTTGTCTTAAATACTTATATAAACATAAATATCCTCCATATATTCAATGAGATATCCCGCTAAAGAAAAGTACATCCAGAACTAACCAGTCAATGCTGATTTGTCATCTGTCTCCAAACCCAGCTCCTGGATCAAAGTAGAAAAGTGAATTCTTCATGTCTAAAGTTCTGATGAAGGTCAATGAAATCAACTTAACAAGCAATGAAAAAAGTATCAAAGTTCCCACTTCCCAGTGATATAACATGATGATAATACTCCAGTTATTGTTAAAGTAATGAAGGGGGGATAGAAGTTTAGGCCTTGTCTATCTTGGACAAGATTAAAGACACAAGTTCATTTTTGTTATATTCACCATCATTTTCTTTTATTTATCCAAAAACAGAACTAATAAGAATAAAAAAAATACCTTTTTAATTGCTTTAAGTTGCTCGTTCAACAAATAACGTCGCTGGTCTCCACTTATTTTCTCCTCAATTGCTTTTGCTATTGACTCCTGAAACAAAATTTAGTAAAGATAACACAAAAGTCCTAGTTAGTACTCAAATATAGAGAATACATAAATGGGAATGAAATAATAGAAAATATATGGCTAAATTACCTGTATCTTACTGATCTCCATCTCTTTCTTTACTAATTCTAGAGTTAGTTTTAACCGCTCATAGACCTGGCAGGCAAATTATACGAAGTTAACATTTTATCGAAAAAATAAACAGTCAACCATGATGATGGCAGAGATCAATAGTAAATTGCATGCATCCACCCACCAACAAAAGAAAATATGAAGCCTATAATTGAAGTCTGTATGGAATTAGGTCTTTAAGGTGCAGAATCAAAATTATTCACCAGACAACCTGAAGCTTAGATGGACCATGCTAATACTTGCAACATTATGGGTTATACAGATGGCCACTGGTACACCTTAAGGCAGTCAAAAACCAGCCTGATTAGCCATTCCTTTATATTTCTGCAAGCATAGCGGTTCAAAATCCTGATCTGTGGTTCTGACACGCAATGCATTTCAATTCTTAAGATGATAATGGAAAACATTGTGACATGCTAAGCTATATCATTCTTTACTAATTTTGGAACAGCTCATTCATGCCACTGCAACTTAAGGTGAATATGCCAAGTTGCATAAGACATGATTGATATTTTATATTCATAATGTTAATGAAAAAACAGTGTGATATGATTTAACATTAATTTTCAAATTGGAAGGGAACATGACATAGATTAACACCCAACTGTTAGCACACATGCAACCCAATTGTCCAAACACAAACACACAAAGATAGAGGGGGAGAGTGCGAGGGAGCAAGAGTGAGAGAGAAGGCAAGTCATTTTTTTAATAAGTAAAACTGAACAACATAAGAATTAAAAAAATCTTTGCAGCTTGACTGAAAATGTTTGGATCAAAAGCATGCATGCTTCTTACATCGAGTTCTTCAAGCACTTGTTGGCAAAGCAACTTGTTGGCCCCGGAGATAGCAGCCCCAAAATCTGCTAGTCTTGGATAATTGAAATCGCCAATATGCTGAAATTCACGAAAAAAAGGAACAATTTTATAACACAGTTTTCATCATTTAATCATGTTATTCTACAAGCATAACATGATATCTATTAAAGGAACTACTTATACAAATGCCTAACTTGAAGCTTCCAAAGAAAACCTCCAGGAGAAAAGCAGAAAAAATGATTCAATAGAAAACATGACAAGAAGGGCAGTACAAACCAAAACCTATTCATAAGCCGGACTTCAAAAATGAAAATAAGTTTCCATATATTTGTGCACTTTTAATTAGATTAAATTTGGCAAAATTAGTCCTTTGACCTTTTTAAATTTGAAAGAGACAATATGCAGGGTTATAAAAGGAGGCCAAATTAAATTGAGCTAGTTAACAACTTCAACTAGTACAATCTTGCAACTAGGACATTCAGAAGATGCTGTAAGTTGTAACTCTCAAAACAATTCTCTATTCAACAGAGGAATTACAGACAAACTTAAGCAATTTAGATATAAAGTAAACAGGAAGAAGGTGTTAACTCTCAAAGCCTTTTTTCCTCAAAGGATGGGATACAGACAAAATTAATTTAGATACAAAGTAACTAAGAAGTAGTCAACCCTCAAAACCTTTTTTTTCTTTCAAGTGAGAAGTTTTCAATTCTCAAAAAACTTTTTTAAAAAAAAAACAAACTTAAGAAATAGACAAAGTAACCTGTGTATATGTTTGAACATGATCTTTCCAAAGGGAATTTGTCTTCAGAATGTCTCTTAATGTTGCTATGACTTCAAATGAGGTTGCTTTTATAACATCGTCATCCTTATTGTAAGGCTTTTTCCTGCAAAAAATAATAGCTATTGTTATTGAGCCAAAAATTCAAGCAAACTTTCTAGAAAAATATGAATTGTACTCTTAACAAATAATAAGTTCCACCATAAACAATGACAAGGCAACATTGATCACATACTCAGGTTAGTAAATTAATACAGCACATATAACTTCAACAAACGTTTCTTCGGATACTTCAACCTCCATCTAAATAGGGCTGTCAAACAAGCAAGCTGTTTCCTAAGCAGCTTGTATTTAGCCAGCCTTTTGGCTCACTCCATTAGTAAATGAGCGAGCTAGGCTAGGACCTGGCTTGGCTTGAGCTCCACGCGGATTAAACTCGGATACAGGAATACATAGATAATTAATACACATTACATGTTTCTTAGTTACTATTTAGAAACCATATATTTATATTATAAATTACTAGAGGCTAATATAGTTGCATAAAACAATGTATTTCAACTATAACCTTGAGATATAACAGTAGTAAGTTAAAGTGAGTGCGAGTGTGTGTTGCACACTTGAGAGATCTTAGGCTCTCACTGCACCTCTTAAACAAGTTATTTGTGAGCAACTTGAAATTAAATAAGCCAAGAATGAGCTAGGCCCTGCTCACACAAGCTTAGCTCATTTACACATCTGCATCTAAACCATCGGCCATATCGCATCTAATTCCTGGCAATATATAAGTTCAAAAGAGAGAGGTTTATAGTTATATTGTCCTTGATCATCAGTAAAGTGAAGTGCATCCTAAGAAAACATTGGTGGTGAAAATTTTGGTGAAAGATATTGTGAAAACATGTTCAGGCATTTGCACTGACAACATTTTCCATGAATGCCAGGGCATGTGACTGTGTGACAACAGTGGAAGCAAGTCAGAAAAGATAACTCAGTCATGACTCCAGCAAAAAGCAAATTGTCTTTTGCCTTTGCTTTGATACAAAAAAATGCTTGTAAACCTCTGTGGAAGTTCAGCACATACAGCAATTGCAGCAATGCAGGAAATTTGCAGTTTATGAAAGACACAGTTACCTCCTTTCTATTGCTTCCAATTTCTAAACACAGTAGTGGACTAGCAGTATTGGTCCTTCAATGAAAAGGCATGGAATATTGGTTACACTGGGTGGTACATGGTAATCAAAATCAGCTAGAACAGTAATCAAAAGTCAGCCCCACAAGACACTAAGGTAGAACCAAATATGATGACTCAGCTTGTGAGTTAAGAGTAATAGTACATTGACATCCATCAACCATAAATAGGGCTGGAAAGACGAAAGATGAGTAAGAGTAATAACATGCCTTCAGATGATCAACTTTTACAGTTAAAGGATCCTCGTCAACCTGCAATATTAGAAGTTTCATTGAATATCAGGAATGTAGGTATTACTGAAAAAAATAAAATAATAAGTGTAATTCGTCACTATTAAACCCAACCTACCATCTCAGTTATCCGCAGACGCCGGTGACCAACGAGCACTACTTGATCCCCTTGGATGCTGGTTATCTACATTGACAACAGCAAGATAGCTAGAGTATCAGCAATGGATTCTATGCCTTTTAATATATTCTTAATTTATATACTAAATGTCATTAATTCCCAAACCCTGGCAGAAGATGATA
>NW_024069351.1:0-50300 GCF_009389715.1 Phoenix dactylifera
AGCAGATGACTATCATACTACATTGTCTTTTTTATTTCTTCAAGGATTCTATTAATCCTATTTTACTTATGGTGTGCTTGATGCAAAAAATATTCTGTTCAATTTTATTTTCTATATCAACCTTATCAGAATTTTGGTTTTCAACATTGTGTCATGACTTTATCTTCACAGTTTGCAAACCTTTTCCATTTGAATTTTTAGCAAATACAGAAAATACTTCAATTTTATTTGCCAAGAATAAATCCAATGTAAGCTTTTGAAAACTTAGTGATGGAAACAACATCTTTAGATTTAGAAATTGAATCTTGTTTTTTTCCTTAGTTAACATGCATAGCAAATTTTGAACTTGCAGAAAATAATCTAAGTAAGCCAATGACAAGATCTTTTAGAATTAGGTCCATTCTAGCATGAGTTAATTTTATATGCTAAAAAAAAATTTCTTTAATCTTGGTATTTATAATGCATATTTTTCAAGAACATACACATATTCATGCTTATATTTAGTAAAAAATGATGCCATGGATATTAAAACTCTCAATTAAGCATATAGAGGACTCAAAAAGATATTCAACGAAAATTGATTAATCATTAGTAAATTATCCATTAATAAGTAAAGTATAACATAGAGAGATGAAGTAATTTGAATATTTCTCTTCCATTTTAATTGCTTTTCTTAATCACATTTTAAGTTTCATTCTTTAACATGTGTCTAGAACACTCATTTGTGTTGCCCAAGGTGACAAGCCAAGAGGAAGAGGTGAATTGGTTTTTCTAAATTTTTTAATTCTTTAATTAAATCAATTGATGAGTGAGTGGTTTAGTTAATATTAATTGAGTGCGTGTAGTGAAGTTAAAAAAATTACACAATATAAACACACAAGAAGTATAGTGATTCGGTGCTCTTCTAAGCACCTGCGTCCACTCCCCAAGCGTTCCCTTAGGAATTCACTATAATTCCGCGGATTACAGTTGGATTATTTTCCGGGCTCACAATCCAAAAACTTTTACACTTTGGTTTTTCGGGATCACCAAAAATCTATGTTGGTTTTACGGGCTCACCAACAAACCTTCATCGTTGGTTTTATGGGCTCACCAACAAACCTTACAAAGTAATAAAGAAGAAAGAGTTTGAAACTCCTAGAAGAGCAAATATAACAATTTTACACTAATAGAAGAGATGAGAAAATAGTTATCGCTTTGAGGATGCTCTTCTCTTCTTTCCCAAGGTTCCTTCACTTCATAATGGTTTGGTGGAGCTGTTGAATGCACACTCAGATTGCTCAACCACCTCCTTTTTGAGACTTAAATGGAAAACCTTGATGAAGAATGATAGGGCTTGCTTTTTCTTGAATGAACTTTGATTTCTTTGCAAAAGATCCTTCCTCTGATGAATAGTATCACTTTAAATACTTGCCCACCTCTATTGGTCACTCCTCATTGGTTAGATTTGAAAAACTATCCATTACTAGCCGTTGGGAGGTCAAAAAAGTACTTCTGCAGAACTAGCCGTTATGCCTTTGCTCGTGCTGGGATCGACCCAAACTTTTCTGGGGTCGACTCAACTTACTGTTCATCAGACTTGGGATCGACTCAACTTCCTCTGGGGTCGACCAAACTTTTTCTGGGGTCGACCCCTGCTACAGTAGGGTCGGCCTTCTAAGGAATCACAAAACCTTGTATTTTCGGCTGTTTTCACTGGGATCGACTCAAGCTTTCTTGGGGTCGAACCCAAGCTTTCTTGGGGTCGACCCATGCTACAGTGGGGTCGACTCAAGTTCCATTGGGGTCGACCCTCTCAGGGATTCCAGAGACATGGTTTTGAACACATAACCTTGGGGTCGACTCATGTTCAGTTGGGGTCGGCTCCATTGGGGTCGACTCAAGTATTCCTGGGGTCGGCTCCAGCTGGGGTCGGCTCAAGGAATCTTGGGGTTGGCCCTCTCAGTGAATTCCAGAGAGTTGTTTTCTTAAGGCTTCAAACTAGGGTCGGCTCAAGGTTCTTTGGGGTCGGCTCCTCACTTGAGGTCGGCTCAAAGATATATGGGGTCAACTCCACTTACTGTTCATCTGAGCCATTTTTGCATGGGTGTGCCAGATGGTTCCATGGTGTGCCAGGGTCGACTCCACTTAGCTTGGGGTCGACTCAATCCACACTTTCCTGCATCTTTAGGTTAGACTAATTCATACAATCAATGAAACATATTTCAAGCAATTTTGAGTGTGTGCCACGATAGAGCTACATACTCTTAACAATGAAAATCATTGTTTTGCCCTTAAGAGTATATTTCACTTGAAACTTTGCTGAATTAGAATTAAGAGTTCTCTATCCCTTTTCTACTACAAATTTTATCTCGTTGTTAATCATTGGAAGACGTCTTGATCTCATTCTCTTAATATATTATGAATGTATTGAGGGTGTCGTATTCATTAGTGATGTATCACGTTAAATTGTATTATTAATTTGATATTCCTTCAATGGTTGTGTTAATCATTGAAATAACACTATCATCCTCAATCTTCCCCTTTTTGATGATTACGAAACATTGAGCATGAGTAGATTGACACTTATATTAAAATTAGGAGTTTTGTTTTAGAAAGAGCTCAAATTGCTGAATTTTAGCTTTTCAAATTTGAAAGTGAAGACTTCCCCTCTTTCATACAAATATTGCCAATTTGAACTTTTGATTTTCTCCCCCTTTCTTTTGTATTTCATTAAAGATGAAATTTCAAAAATTTGAGATTAAGCAAGAGTTTCAGGTTATGTATCGAGGCATAAGAAGTATGTGCCAAATTCAGAAATTTTGATTGAAAAGTCAGACTTTCTTGTTTTGAAAATTTTCATTGTTACATATTGCTCCCCCTTAAGTGAATATCATCTCTTCCTATAATTTGCAAATTTATTTCTCTCCCTATATCGCAGCTTCTTTCTTTTCTTACTTCTCCCCCTTTTTGTTATCATCAAAAGAATGTATAGCAATAGATAGGTAGAAGCAATAAACGATAAAATCCAAATTTCATTGATCAAAAGAAAACATTATAGTACACTAATGCCAAAAGTACAATGTTCTTTAATTAAGGTGCAAAGTACATCAAGAAAGCAAAATGCATATGAGAATTAGATAAATCCTAGGCACTAATCATGATGGACTCCTGTAGTGCTATCTTCGGGCCTAGGAGGAATCTAAGGGTTGTGATATAGTCCTCATTCTCGTAGCATAAGTGGCGAGGGGAGGTCTGGCCTGATGGGACTGAGTCTGTCGTGGACCTCGGTGAGCTGGGTGACTCTGTACCGAAACCTCTGACTTAGCTGCTCGGGGCACAGATGGACCATGAGCCTCTCTTTCTCTCTAATGTTGTCACCTGGTCTCTGAGGTCTCTAATCTCAGCAGTCATACTGTCCATCCTATGCATCATGCCATCAGAGAGGGTCCTCACCTGAGCTGACACAAGCTATGTCATCCTACTCCAAAACTCCTATGTACATCCCGTAGGTGTGAATAACGAAGGTCCAGCCTCTGAAGGTGCTGTAGGATAATCCGCAGATATCTCAGGCTTAGGGATAGAGTCTTCAATCTCTGGTACATCACCCTCTGGTGCATATATCCCTGCACCTCCACGTACCCACTGACCGTCCACCTTCTCATAACCCAAGCGAACTAAGGACCGTGCAGTGTAGGTGTCGGTAAATAGCAGATGTCTGGATATCTCTCCCTCCACACATATGTCATGCTGCCTGAATGTCAGGATGAGTATCATACCGTAGGGCAAAGAAACTCTCGATTTGCATATGGCTTCTCGCATCTGCCTGATCATCATAGCTAGAAGATTCAGGAAAATTGGTCGGTTCTTTCAATTTCAAAAATAAACCACGCAATAGCACGTATCCTGTAAGATAGTGATTATGGGTGTCGGTCCATAGGGATTGGAGACAAGTTATTTTTCTTAAATAATTACTTCAAAGGGTAAAAGTTAGAGTAAATGATAAAAACTAAGAATTAATATGGATGTAATAGTATGAATTATCTATGGAGAGAGGTGTTTAGGGCTAGAATCCATCAATAGATTTATATCCATAACACTTTCAATGATTGAGTTGTATTTATGACTTGATTGCTTCCGACTACAAGCCAAAGCAATCATAAAAAAATTATAACTAATTTCCAGCATGAATCATCTAAGTCTAGCACAAACCATCTATCCTAACGATAAGCATGACCTGTCTAACCTAGCATGATGCATCTGATCATTAAATCATTAAACATGAAATCAATGTCACATGAATATCTCCTCCAAATCACAGGTGTTGGATTTGATGAAATAGACCAATCTATATAAAATATTTTATGCAAGATAAATGATTCACATAAACTGAATAAATCATAAGATCAATTGATAAATTCTTCATCATGCAACAATCTTACAATACAAACTCAAGTCAATAAAAACAAAACGAATACTCCTCTATGGCTTCATCAAATCCCTAAACCGAGGTTTAGCTGCTCATGGTGCTCGTCATCTCCATTGGTATGCGAAAAAACTCCTCTGCCATCCGTCTCAAACCCTCTCTATTTTTTTATTTTTTTCTTCCTTTCTCTTCAGAACAGAGCATGCTCTGTTCTTCCTTTCTTTCTTTTTGAACCGAGCTCTTCCCCTCTCTCCCTCCTTTTCTCCCTTGTCGATGGCTTCTTCATATAGACAACTCTCACCCGATGATGGATCCCCTGGGATCGCGCTGGTGGGGATGCGAATCCGGGATGCTCATTCGATGGGAGCTGGCCGCGGGATCAATGTGATGGCTGGCTCCGAAAACTTTATGGAATGCATCGTGGGAGAAGAAGTGGAGGACAGATTGCGGATGGCTGGAACGGTTCAAATCCGGCAGAAGGGGATGGCTAGATGCTTGGGCTCACGCCTGGTCTCACGGGATGCTGGGAGCGTTGATCACGGAAGAGATTTGGTTGTGGAATTGCTGGGCGGATCGCTCTGGACGACTTCCTTCTTTGGATCGCGGAAGGAACGGACGTGGGATCGTCGGACGCCTGATGCGGAAGGATGGCTGACTTCACGAGCGGCTGGGAAGCGATGCTGGGAGGAGCTGTTCACGTCTTGGAGCTGGGAATCCGAAAGAGGAGATGCCGCAGATGCTTGGGTGCGGAAGATGCCCGGCTGATTTCATGAGCGGCCAGGACTTGCGGCTGATGGCGGAATACCCAGGGATGAAGGTGCCTCGTAGGTGGATCTGGCACGCGGCTGATACATGGTCCCGTTGTTTTGAAGCGAGGATGGAGGATCGGGTTGCTTCGGTGGGGGAGGATTCGAATCATCGGCATCAAAGAGTCTCCCCTGTTTCAGCGCTGGGAAAGAGAAAAGCAAAAAAAATCATTTCTTGCTCTATTTTGACGTGAAAATGGGAATATATGAATTTAAAGCAAAGGTCTCCCCTGTTTCGCTTAGTTTGGAAACATGATGCGGAGATGGGAATTTCTGAACCGTTGGATTGCTTGGGGGAGCCACGGACAGTGGTCAGTGCTTGATCTCAATCTAGTTGGCTGAAGTTGGGTGCATGCATGGTAGCTGGGCATTGGGCTCAAACCCAATGTTATTGAGTCTCTAGGATTACTCGCACTTAGCTTAAGAAAGGAATTATTTATTTCTTAACATATATTAAATTTATTTCAATGATTATTTAAGTTTATGGTAAAATAAGTATTTATCTGTTTAAGAACATTGATAAGTGCTATGGAAAGATAACTAAATTATAAATTATTCAGCACTTATCACACCCCCAAATTTATATTTTGCTAGTCCTCGAGCAAAATAAAATTAGAAAAGAAAAATTCTAACTCACTTTCACAGGCATCACGATTGCATTTACCATATGCAATGAGGCTTTAAACCCCTAGGTTACCCTAGTGGACGAGTTATAGTCTCGTGATGGTTTTCAGTAAAGATACTCACAAACTTCAATCTTAAAATAAGTCTCCTTTATTATTATTATTATCATCATCTAATTTAAGATACATAAATGATAAGATTTTTAAAGCACACACGATTTTATTTACTAAGTCAGCCCGAATTCTAAGTTAGTATGCAATCTAAGTTGAAGTCATTAAGTTTCCATTTAGAAAGTTGTAAGACTTATTCATACTGGAGTGCTCGGTGAAATCTGGACCATACACAAGCTAAGGATTCGGATCTCCAAAATATTGCTAAGACTAGTAGTTTCTAAGGATTGGTCGAAGGGACCTGCTTACTGATTCAAAATCATCTTATCTGCAGAATTTTGAGAGTCGTGGATGTTTACTTTAGGACCTCACGGGCTTTATCTGTAATATTCCAGTTTACTCGAATTTTTTACAATGATGGCTTTCACACTATTGTCTTTTTCAAGGTCAATAAATATTTTTTTATATAAAAGAGGTATAAATTGTGCACTTTTACTCTTGTGGTGATTTCTCCGTGTAACGAGCAATCAGTCGACAACTCTCACACCAGCTGGCATAAGGTGTCGGGCATCAAGACTTCCCTACAGACTTATGCTCGGAGTCCTCATCACAAACCCACTTGATCTTTGACAATAGGTAGCCCTTTTCGATGTTCCTGACTAAATCTATTTTTATTGATGAATATTTTTTTTTTGGATTAGATAAGTATGATTCATCAGGGTCCAAGGTTGCTACTATACTATCAACATAATGTCGAGCCTAGACCTTAGAAGTGTCGGCCAGGGTGTAATAAAATTAGCTTATAACTTACTAAGAGAGACTTAATAGAAAGAACTCAATTTTGCATTACTTTCGACTAGTCATTGGGCTTAGATTTTATATACTTTGTGTGTTTATCATTCTCGCATTAATGTATAGAAATTAGATTTTAAAACCCCCCTTTTTTATTATTATCTTTTTTTCAATTTATAAAAATGAAAATGAACACAATTTTTTTTTAAAAAAGATTTTTTTAAATTTTTTTATTTTTTTATGATGAAAATACAGATGAAAACCTCCAAACCTAAACATGACATTGTGAAGTGAAAACGAATGCAAGAGATACAAACAAAATAAAAATGCTTAAAAATACTTAAAAATACTTCCAAACCTAAACCTAACATTGTCCTCAATGTTAAAGAAATCTAAGAGAATTGGGTTGCCTCCCAACAAGCGCTAATTTTATTGTCTTCAACCAGACACAATGGGATGGTTTTTGCATATCCTTCTATGAGGACATCTATTTTGTTTATTATAAAACACTCAACTTTCCTTGCGGGTTGGTCGGCTGTATTGAACACATTTAATTTTACCTTCATGTTCCCAAATGATATGTTCATTACCCCCGTTCTACAATTGATGCACGCATTGGCTATTGCTAAAAAGGGGCGCCCAAGGATCACGGGGATTTGTTTCTTAGGATTAGGCTCATGTTCCATATCAAGGACGATGAAATCTACTGAAAAATAGAATTTGTCTACCTTGACAAGAACATCTTCAATTATCCCACGTGGTGTTTTTACAGATTGATCAGCCAATTGAAAGGATACCGAGGTTGGTTTTAACTTACCTAACCCAAGTTTCTCATAAACTGAGTAAGGTAAAAGGTTGACACTTGCCCCAAGATCTAAGAGTGCTTAATCAATGAAATTATTTCCTAAGACACAGGAGATGGTGGGAGCACCAGGATCTTTGAATTTCGAAGGGGTGTTGTGTTGGAGAATAGAACTCACTTGCTCAGTTAGGAAGACCTTTTTAGGCACATGTGTCCTAGATTTTCGCTTTTGGGTACAAAGGACTTTGAGAAATTTGGCATAGGAGGGAACTTGTCTAATAGCATCAAGAAGCGGAAGGTTGATTTTGACTTGTTTGAAAACCTCCATCATCTTCTCTAGCGAAGTTCTCTTTTTGCCAAAGGGAGAGGGTGAATTAAGAGCTTCAGGAAATGGGGCCTTCGGGATGTGAGTTTTGGCAGAAGGTGGACTAGCTGAAGAAGAAGAAGAAGGTTTTAGATTTTTATTTGACACATTTCTATCCTTTTCTTCACCTTCCTTATTGTTATCCTCCCCAATCTTATTGTCTAGTACACGTCCACTCCTTAGGGTAATCAAAGCATTGGCTTGTTCATGATCAATTGTATTTAGTTGATTTTCTTGAGCCATGTATTGTCCCCTAGGATTACTTAGTGGTTAGCTTGGAAGCTTTCCTTCCTCTCGCTTGTTTAGTGCATTAGCTAGTTGCCCCATTTGGGATTCTAGCTTGGCGATGGATTGCATATGAGAGTGCACCAATTGTGTAATGGTTTCCAAACCTTGAAGGGCGGTCAACACTTTCTCCTCAAAGGCAGTGTTTCTATGGGGTGGAGGAGGAGTGTGTTGAAATTGAGTCGAGGGACGGTAGGGATGAATATTTTGTGGGGTTTGAAAATTCTAAGAATTTTGAAAATTTTGGGAGTAGGGTTGGGCAGTATTCGAAGCTTGCTGCTTTCAAAAAAAGTTTGGATGATTCCGCCATCCCGGGTTATATGTATTGGAAAATGGGTCATTACCCGGTCTGGGCTGTGTTTTGAGTAGCATTGACGTATTTTTGCACGAGTTCAGAGAATTGGGGTGCTGAGGGGCACTCATGAATAGGGTGGGATGGGCTAGAACAGATAGCACATACTTGTGCTTGGGAAGAGTTAATGAAATATCCTCCTATCATCAGTTGGTCAATCTTATGAGACAATGCATCTCCCTTACTAGATAGGTCCTTAGAACGACTTATTTCACAAATGGTCCCTTTTCTTTGAGAACTCGGGGGTGCTTGATGAGAATAGGATGAAAGTTATTCCTAGGTTCTTCGGTGTTTAGCATGCTGAATTATTTTTTTTTTTGAAAACCATGGCTGAACCTGATCGGGTTGCCTACGTACCCCTTCACAAGGGGAATCAAGGCACACGTAGTTCTTTTAAAGTTTCAAAAATACAGCAGAAAAATGAATCAAACAATTTAATTCATGCATGCTTACAAGATCAAATCTAGAAATCAGCACATTAAGAACACATAGGATTATGCCGGAATCGTTTAAATAATTATGCTAAAACTTTTATGCATGATTAACTATCAGATCTGAAACTTAAGAACTCTATTCCAATTAATCTCCGAATATCCATCGAATAGATTCTGGAGATATCTCCGTGAGGAGCCCCAAAAAAGGGTAAAACTTCGGAGAATCGGACCTTAATACCTTTTATGATGGATGAAAGTTGTGAATCTGATTCTTGACTTCGCAGCCACGCACACGAATGGCCTCTACGATAAGTACACACGAAGTCCTAAAGGATCTTCTTCCGCAACAGTGCTAGCAGCTGCAGAATTTTCCTACCTCTTGTCGCATATATTTCATTTGAATTTCGAATTTAAATGATTCAGAGGTTCACATGCCAGCTAGGGAAGTTATTTGATGTATGAAATCATTTAATATATTGCTTAATATTTGAATTCAAATTCAAACAACAAACAATGTCGCCATGTGTCAAGCAATGGGTCCATGCGCCATGCAATAATTTTGGTTTATTTAAAATTCATGAAATCCAATTCCATGTCACCACTAATTGCCACATCATCTGAGCCTAATCCTCTTGGGTTGCACTTAATCAAATTTGGTCAAACCCGGATTAAAACAAAGCAATTTGGTTGAACCCAATCTAATCAGGTCAGACCCTGATTGAGCTCAAATTGAATCCAATTCAATTTTTGGCTCATCCAAACTCAATCAAATTGAATTAATTACGTTGTGTTGGACCTAATCCAATTAGGTCAATCCCCAATTAAGATCAAATTAATTTAAAATTAATTTGATCAGCTTAAGTCCTTTTTGGTTCTGACTTAATCCAATCAGGTCAAAACCCTGATTGAGCCCAAACTTGAATCCAATTCAATTTGGCTCATCCTTAGCACAATTACTCAATCAAATTGAGTTTATTAGTAATTTAATTACTAATTAATCCTTCAATAATTACTTTAATTATTTTATAAGATAATTTACCAATCAAATTGACCAAATTACCCCTGAATGATTCTTAATCATTCATCAGCTTTCTTGATCAATCAGGAATCTTCTATGCGTGTGACCTCATAGGTTCGAACCTAAGCCGGTAGTATAGGAACAATTTCCTACACTAATTGATGTGACCATCTAGCAATGGTACCCGACGTCCGGATAGGCCGAATATATGCGAAGCAAATATTCTGGAACCTTGAACTATGGTTACTGTATAATTCAATCCCTTTGACTCCTAATGCCAGGATGACTTAGAGCTCACTGTCAACCCTATAATTAGTACATCCATTATGTGATTAACTTTAGATATCACATGACTCCTCACTGGGATTACCCTGGCCAAGGTTTTGCTAAATTAATCACAAGACATTACCTTCTGTTTTCAGGAGGGGTCAATTCCATCTTGACTCACAACTGACTACGCAAGTATTTGACTGCACCCAGTGACTTTCCATCACTGAATTAGAAATTCAGGTAGTTCGGTACCAAAGTATAGTGAGTTGCTTGCTAGTCACAGATTGCGGTCTCAGGTCAGAGAGCCAAACTTATACCCATATCCACTCGGAACATCTCTCGACAGTAGTGTATTTCGGAATTGGTCACGTTCAGTGAAATGTACTCCTACACTTCACCTGTGTGGCATACCAATGTCTCCACACTCCTTGGTTAAGAGGACAACCAACGTATATGTCACACAACGACCTAATCTCGATAATGCTATCGTCCTAGTAATAACATATCATATGGTCGCGAACAAGTTTAAGGACTCAAAGATAAATCCTCCTTTTGAAAGAGTAGATGCCCTACAAGCCAATCGCAATATGTATTGCGAAGGGTTTTTCTTTTGATTTGTCCAAATCATGTACATGACATTTAAATATGAATAAAGGCGTTATGTTTTATCATATGCTGTTGATTATATTTATGATAAACTCCTTAGATTAGGGCAATGGTTTTAAGACTATGATGAGATCATACTAGTGAGACTTAAAATCCTAAAATCCTAATCTTAAATATTCCCAGTCATTGGTACATTGAGTCGGGGATCAATGATTACCGGAAAGACTGGCATGTCTTATGTATGCTCGATGCAGAGGATGATTGATCTCACAATCATTTGTGTGGAGACACTAATACAAAGATATGGGTGCTCATTAGAAGAATGAGTTCACTGAATTGACCTACAAAGAGAAATCTTATGAAGTCTTACTTACATGTCAAAAGATGATTCTCTTAGTGGGAGTTGTGCAACTGATCCTTTGACCTGAGATCACCATGGTATCTTGTGCACATGAATCTATGTTTTGGTTTACACTCATTCATGACAATAAGTTATGTACGAGGTCTTCTGGATATGGTGGATTGTGTACGAAGATTATGAGTAGATCAACAAGGAATTAATCACTTCTAGTAAGAGAAGATAGCATCCTATTTATTCTAATCATATGATAATTCAGAAAGCCTTTGATCAAAGCAGAATGAAAATTAGAAAGAGTTTCTAATGTTTCATTATTTGAATTATCATTAAAAGATTGAGAAAAATATGAATATGAAATTGAGTTTGACATATATTCATACTCATATACATATTTGGGATGCAGTTTGATTAAAGGATTGAATTGCATGGTAACTTGCCACTGAAGGGTATTTTTGGTATTTCCACCAAATTCCATATTTTCTGGGTAGACATGACACGTTGCTAGACGTCAATCTTGTCTTATAGGTTTGATCGAATTAAAGAGTTTAATTCGATCACCAATTAGAAAGGATTCTAATTGTTAAGTTCGGGTTCGCGCAGTTTAGACTTAAATCGATTAGAAGAGTTCTAATCAAGTTGGGTCAACTCGCACTCACACCTATTGCTGGCTAAGTATGGAACCCAATGGGTCACACACAAGAAAACTTATCAAGGGTCTAATTGGATTAGATCATGTTTGCAAGATAAACATCCTAGCAGGTGTTGCAAACCTTAGCTCCTGATTCGAACTGGATTCGAATCTGATTCGAATTGGATTCGAATCTGATTCTTAATTGATCTAATTTGATTAGATCATATTCTAATATGGGTTAGCCAAGAGTTGGCGCCTAATTGGCTTGGTTTGAGTCTAATTGGATTAGATTTAATAAATCATTCAATCTAGACCGTTAGATCTTGATCTACCGTTGGATGAAGACATAATGGAGAGTTGGTTTAACCCAATTGGATTGGGTTAGAGGATGGCTACCATAATTGACCATTGGATCTTAATCCCACCATTGGATGAAGACATAATGGGTCAAGTGAATGGCGCCTTGCATTGGAGCCCTTGGATCATCATCATGAAAGATCAAGAGGTGAGGCATGATGGACATGTGATTAGCATGTGATGTTGACTTGGTCAAAATATGGCACCACATGAAAGGACATATCATTTGATACACCTCCTCACTTGATCTGCACCTCCTCTTATTTGATATGGCCCTTGAGATGATGTCCTTTCATGAGAGGATGTGTGGATGGATGCATCCCTTGGAGATGCATCTCTATACCTATTATAAATAGGTTAGCACTCCATGGGTTTCATCATTCCAACTCCACCCCACTCCTCTCTTCTTTCTTTCTTACATTAGTTTCTTTCTTTCTAGCATTGCTTCTAGTGTGTCCTAAGCCAAGACAAGGTGGTCTTCTTTAGAACAAAAGGATTAGAAGTGATTTTAGAAGGTTAAAGAAAAATAGAAAGAAAGGAAAGCAAGCCATTAGAGTTCTTTAAGAATTCTGCATTAAGGATCAAAGTCTTTGGAGCTTAAGACTTAAATCAAGTTTTCGTGTGGATCAACGTTGGAAGGTGAACACTTGGGCACCTAGTAGAAATTCTGCATATTGGATTAGCGTTAGAGGTATTCTTCTATTTCTACATTTATATTATATTATTTGATTGCTTCCATTAAGGTGATCTTGGCTTATAAGGGTTTTATGTTAAGGAACTTTATCAAGAAATTTTTAAAATCTCTAGCTTCCGCTGCGCATTATAACATGCTAAAACCCTTCAGTGGTATCCGAGCCATCCTTAATTGGTTCAATCAAATAATTATGTATGATGTATGATTATTAATTTACTATGAGATAGTAATGTCATATGCTTAGAGAAATGCTGAAATGTATGATTAATATATGATATGTTATGTAATAAAATATCATGATATAAAATTTTCCATATAAAAATATGTTGAAGCATGTTAATTAATTGCTTATGATTTATACATGCTATGAGATAGCCATGATGCATAATAGTTTATTTTAGACATGTTAAATGTATGTTACAATTAAAGAATGTGCTAGAGACTAGTAAGCCCTCAATAAAAATTATATTAAGTCATAGTGTTGAAAAACTTTGAGCTAACCCATTCTAGAACAATTAATCTAATTGGTGTCTAAGGAAAGCACTAAAGGTGGTTACTTAATTAGGACCTTACTCTCTGAGTAAGGGGAGCCTCCCACCTGCTTACCTGGCCAATTGTTTGATTGCCTATTATGGATAAGCTTAATATTGATATAACACTATTGATAGCCTTCCTTTATGCCTCGATATTATTATGTCAAGATCCATGCTAGTTTGTTGTGCTAACACAAGACTTGCAATGGGGACTGATGTTATACTGTCTTGGTGCATTAAGATGCTTATGGCATATTTTAATATATTGCCTTGTTGTGCAACCACAAGAGGAATATTATTCGAATATGACTATATGGAAATGAAGGGTTTGACTTAACTAAAATATTATTGTTTGTTGTGCTAACACAAGGCAATAAGTATTTTAAGAGGACAAGATAAAGTTGAGAATTGCATGAGATGCAATTGGAAAGAGTTTCCTACCTTTGAACTCATAAGAGTTTGTTGTGTAAACACAAGGCTTTTTATGATGAATTAGGATCTCAACCCTACTAAGAAAAATTATATTTTCACGTTTATCATAGGAGAGGGCTATGATATTCGATAAAAATAGTAGGAGACAAATTAGATTAAAGTCCTTATCTAGTTGCAAACATGTCATCATGATTGGTCTGCTTATATTAGTTTTGTTCTTGCATATGTAGAATTATTAAATGGCTTCTTCACTTTCACTAAGAGGCATCTTAGATGCCAATAAGTTGACCGGACCAAACTATGTGGACTGGTTGAGGAATTTAAAGATAGTACTCACTCAGGAGAAAATTTCCTATATACTTGAAACCCCTGATCTTGGAGATCTAGGGGATGATGCTACAGAAGAGGAGGTTGCCACACATAAGATGTGGAAAAATGACAGTGTGACTGTCAAATGTATCATACTTGCCTCTATGAACAATGAATTACAGAGGCAACATGAAGGCATGGACACTCAATCCATACTTCTCAATTTAAAAGAGTTGTATGGAGAACAAAGCAGGACTGCTAGGTATGAGATATCTAAGCAGTTGTTCCGTGCTAGAATGAATGAAGGAACTCCAGTGCAAAACCATGTTCTTATGGTTATAGACTTAATCACTAGATTAAGTCAATTAGGTTTTGCTATGGATAGTGAGCTCAGTCAGGATTTGATCCTGCAATCACTGCCTGATTCATTCTCTCAGTTTGTTGTGAACTTTCACATGAACAAGCTGAACACCTCCCTGCCCGAGCTGTTAAATATGCTCAAAACAGCTGAAGGCCATATTAAGAAGGATAAAGGTCCACTCCTTCTTATAGATGGCACCTCTAAGAGAAAATCGGGCAATAAGGGTTCTAAGAAAAGATTGAACCCTAAGAGTAGCATCAAAAAGAAAAAAGGAAAGAAAAACTCCGGATCAAGTATCTGTTTTCATTGCGGCAAAGCTGGCCACTGGAAAAGGAATTGCAAGAGTTTTCTTGCAAGTATGAAGACCGATGCAAGAGTTGCATCAAAAGGTATGTTTATGTTACATGCCAACTTGTCATTAAGTTCTTCAAATTCAAATTCATGGGTATTGGATACCGGCTGTGGTTTTCACATTTGCAAATCTTTGCATGGACTACAGAAAATTAAAATTTTGAAGAAAGGTGACTTCGAGCTGTATGGCGCTGGAGGAGAGTCCATCCAGGCTGAAGCTGTTGGAACCTACAACTTGGAGTTACCTTCGGGAGAGCTCCTACAATTAGAAGATTGTTATTATATGCCCAAAATTATTAGAAATGTAATTTCCATTCCTTTGTTGTTAAAGAAAGGATTTGAAATTAATGGAAAGGGCAATGGTTGCTCTATTTATTTTTCTAATAAGCATCTTTGCAATGGCATTATGGAAAATGGTCTTCTTGTTTTATTACTTAATGACAATGTCTTTTATATTAATAAAAGCAATAAAAGAAAGAGAGAGGAAGTAAATAACACCCTTCTTTGGCATTGCCGACTTGGTCACATAAGTGAATCAAGAATCAACAAGTTATACAAAGAAGAGTTCTTTGATCCTTATGATTATGAATCATTAGGAACTTGTGAATCTTGTCTTATGGGTAAAATGACTAAGTCTCCATTCACTGGACATGGAGAAAGGGCAAGTGAGTTATTAGGACTTATACACACAGATGTATGTGGTCCTATGACAACTCCAGCTAGAGGTGGATACTCTTACTTCATCACATTCACTGATGATTTATCAAGGTTCGGATATGTGTATCTTATGAAACATAAATCCGAAGCTTTTGATAAGTTTAAAGAGTATCAAAGTATGGTTGAAAAACAAACCGAAAAGTGTATTAAAATCCTTCGATCTGATCGAGGCGGTGAATACCTTTCTAGTGAGTTTTTAAATCATCTTAAAGAAAAGGGCATTCTCTCTGAATGGACACCTCCGTATACGCCACAATTAAATGGTGTAGCTGAACGGAGGAATCGTACTCTATTAGATATGGTAAGGTCCATGATGTGCTTTACTGATCTTCCTATTTCCTTCTGGGATTTTGCCCTAGAGACCGCTGCACTAATATTAAACAGGGTACCTTCTAAGTCTGTACCTAGCACTCCATATGAGATATGGAGAGGAAAGAAGCCTAATCTTAAGTATCTTAAGATATGGGGTTGTCAAGCTTATGTCAAAAGAAATTTTGGACACAAGCTAAGTGCTAGATCAGATAAATGTATTTTTGTAGGTTATCCTAAAGATAGTATAGGATACATCTTCTATCATCCTACCGAACAAAAAGTTTTTGTAGGTAGGCATGCCATTTTCTTAGAAAAAGAGTTTATCTTAGAAAAGGGTAAGGATAGGAAAATTGAACTTGAAGAAGTTCAAGACCTACAAATAGAAACACAAGAAATTCTTCAATCAGATGTATCCATTGATGAGGTACAACCACAACACACATCTCCTCTCCGAAGGTCAGATAGAGTGCGAAGAGCACCTGGGAGGTATGGGTTCATCATTGAGAATGATGAAGCCCACATTGTTCAGAATAATGATCCTCTGACCTATTCGGAAGCTGTCATGAGTAGTGACTCTGACAAATGGCTAGAAGCCATGAAATCCGAAATAGATTCTATGTATACCAACAAAGTATGGACTTTGGTTGATGCACCAGAGGGTGTAAACCCTATAGGTTGCAAATGGGTCTATAAGAAGAAGATTGGAGCAGATGGCCAAGTAGAAACCTACAAGGCTAGATTGGTGGCAAAAGGTTTCAGGCAAAAGCAAGGAATTGACTATGATGAAACTTTTTCACCAGTTGCCATGCTTAAATCTATTCGGACTTTTGCTTGCAATTGCTGCATACTATGATTATGAAATTTGGCAGATGGATGTCAAAACCGCCTTCCTTAATGGTTATCTTGAGGAAGAGGTTTACATGACACAGCCAGAAGGATTTGTCTCAAGTGGGAGAGCAAATCAAGTATGCAAGCTTAAGAGATCCATTTATGGATTAAAACAAGCATCGAGGAGTTGGAACATCCGTTTTGATACAACAGTCAAAGAGTTTGGTTTTATCAAAAATGTGGATGAACCATGTGTGTACAAGAAGACTAGTGGGAGTGCCGTTGTCTTCTTAATATTGTATGTAGATGACATACTAATCATTGGAAATGATATTCCAATGTTACAATCGGTCAAGACTTGGCTATCAAAAAGCTTTTCCATGAAAGACTTGGGAGAAGCATCCTATATACTTGGTATAAAGATCTATAGGAATAGATCTAAAAGGATGCTAGGCTTGTCCCAGTCTAAGTATATAGATCGTGTGCTAAAAAGATTCAGCATGGAAGGAAGTAAAAGAGGTTACTTACCTATGAGTCATGGCATACGTCTCTCTAAGAAGATGTCTCCTAAGACATCTGAAGAGAGGAATAGAATGAATTCTATTCCCTATGCTTCGGCAGTAGGATCAATTATGTATGCTATGCTATATACTAGGCCTGATGTTGCTTATGCCTTAGGCATAACAAGCAGATTCCAGGCTGATCCAGGAGAAAATCATTGGATAGCTGTGAAAAATATTCTTAAGTACTTAAGAAGGACTAAAGATATTTTTCTAGTTTATGGAGGATCTGAGTTGAAACTAGAAGGATTTTCTGATTCTAGTTTTCAATCAGATCCAGATGATAGCAAGTCCACTTCAGGGTATGTCTTTACCCTAAATGGTGGTGCAGTGAGCTGGAAGAGTTCCAAGCAGCAAACTGTAGCTGACTCAACTACTGAGGCAGAATACATCGCTGTAAGTGAAGCCGCTAAGGAAGCTGTCTGGATGAAGAAGTTCATCGCTGAGTTGGGAGTAGTTCCTGAGATTGCTGGACCAGTCCCAGTTTATTGTGATAACACTGGAGCTGTTGCTCAAGCGAAGGAACCAAGGTCTCATCACAAATCCAAGCACATTTTAAGACGCTTCCATCTTGTTCGAGAGATTGTCGAGAGACAAGACATAGTCATTGAACGAGTAGACACCAAGAACAACCTAGCAGACCCGTTCACTAAAGCTCTACCACAACAGCAGTTCGATCGCCACCTCGATTGTATGGGGATAAAATATAAGAGCGATTGGCTTTAGTGCAAGTGGGAGATTGAAAGAGTAGATGCCCTACAAGCCAATCGCAATATGTATTGCGAAGGGTTTTTCTTTTGATTTGTCCAAATCATGTACATGACATTTAAATATGAATAAAGGCGTTATGTTTTATCATATGCTGTTGATTATATTTATGATAAACTCCTTAGATTAGGGCAATGGTTTTAAGACTATGATGAGATCATACTAGTGAGACTTAAAATCCTAAAATCCTAATCTTAAATATTTCCAGTCATTGGTACATTGAGTCGGGGATCAATGATTACCGGAAAGACTGGCATGTCTTATGTATGCTCGATGCAGAGGATGATTGATCTCACAATCATTTGTGTGGAGACACTAATACAAAGATATGGGTGCTCATTAGAAGAATGAGTTCACTGAATTGACCTACAAAGAGAAATCTTATGAAGTCTTACTTACATGTCAAAAGATGATTCTCTTAGTGGGAGTTGTGCAACTGATCCTTTGACTTGAGATCACCATGGTATCTTGTGCACATGAATCTATGTTTTGGTTTACACTCATTCATGACAATAAGTTATGTACGAGGTCTTCTGGATATGGTGGATTGTGTACGAAGATTATGAGTAGATCAACAAGGAATTAATCACTTCTAGTAAGAGAAGATAGCATCCTATTTATTCTAATCATATGATAATTCAGAAAGCCTTTGATCAAAGCAGAATGAAAATTAGAAAGAGTTTCTAATGTTTCATTATTTGAATTATCATTAAAAGATTGAGAAAAATATGAATATGAAATTGAGTTTGACATATATTCATACTCATATACATATTTGGGATGCAGTTTGATTAAAGGATTGAATTGCATGGTAACTTGCCACTGAAGGGTATTTTTGGTATTTCCACCAAATTCCATATTTTCTGGGTAGACATGACACGTTGCTAGACGTCAATCTTGTCTTATAGGTTTGATCGAATTAAAGAGTTTAATTCGATCACCAATTAGAAAGGATTCTAATTGTTAAGTTCGGGTTCGCGCAGTTTAGACTTAAATCGATTAGAAGAGTTCTAATCAAGTTGGGTCAACTCGCACTCACACCTATTGCTGGCTAAGTATGGAACCCAATGGGTCACACACAAGAAAACTTATCAAGGGTCTAATTGGATTAGATCATGTTTGCAAGATAAACATCCTAGCAGGTGTTGCAAACCTTAGCTCCTGATTCGAACTGGATTCGAATCTGATTCGAATTGGATTCGAATCTGATTCTTAATTGATCTAATTTGATTAGATCATATTCTAATATGGGTTAGCCAAGAGTTGGCGCCTAATTGGCTTGGTTTGAGTCTAATTGGATTAGATTTAATAAATCATTCAATCTAGACCGTTAGATCTTGATCTACCGTTGGATGAAGACATAATGGAGAGTTGGTTTAACCCAATTGGATTGGGTTAGAGGATGGCTACCATAATTGACCATTGGATCTTAATCCCACCATTGGATGAAGACATAATGGGTCAAGTGAATGGCGCCTTGCATTGGAGCCCTTGGATCATCATCATGAAAGATCAAGAGGTGAGGCATGATGGACATGTGATTAGCATGTGATGTTGACTTGGTCAAAATATGGCACCACATGAAAGGACATATCATTTGATACACCTCCTCACTTGATCTGCACCTCCTCTTATTTGATATGGCCCTTGAGATGATGTCCTTTCATGAGAGGATGTGTGGATGGATGCATCCCTTGGAGATGCATCTCTATACCTATTATAAATAGGTTAGCACTCCATGGGTTTCATCATTCCAACTCCACCCCACTCCTCTCTTCTTTCTTTCTTACATTAGTTTCTTTCTTTCTAGCATTGCTTCTAGTGTGTCCTAAGCCAAGACAAGGTGGTCTTCTTTAGGACAAAAGGATTAGAAGTGATTTTAGAAGGTTAAA
This sequence comes from Phoenix dactylifera, assembly GCF_009389715.1. Taxonomy (NCBI): domain Eukaryota; kingdom Viridiplantae; phylum Streptophyta; class Magnoliopsida; order Arecales; family Arecaceae; genus Phoenix; species Phoenix dactylifera. The sequence continues at coordinate 19,972 of NW_024069351.1, forward strand.
GAAAAATAGAAAGAAAGGAAAGCAAGCCATTAGAGTTCTTTAAGAATTCTGCATTAAGGATCAAAGTCTTTGGAGCTTAAGACTTAAATCAAGTTTTCGTGTGGATCAACGTTGGAGGGTGAACACTTGGGCACCTAGTAGAAATTCTGCATATTGGATTAGCGTTAGAGGTATTCTTCTATTTCTACATTTATATTATATTATTTGATTGCTTCCATTAAGGTGATCTTGGCTTATAAGGGTTTTATGTTAAGGAACTTTATCAAGAAATTTTTAAAATCTCTAGCTTCCGCTGCGCATTATAACATGCTAAAACCCTTCACCTTTATCATAACATAAGTCCTAAGGACTTCATCATATAAGAGTTTACTTAAAGATGAAATGATGAATAATGCCAAATAACACTTTATTAATTTGTCAATTCATTTACAAAATTCAATCATCAATATGCTGACGATTGACATTTAGGATACAAATCCTAACAACTCCCACTTAGCCTAATGCCAATCGGCACAGTATCTAATACCCATCTTCGACTTGTGTTCGTCGAACTCTTTGATGCCGAGGATTTTGGTAAATGGGTCAGCCAGATTTTTTTTTGTGTCAATCTTCTGAAGATCAATATCAGCTCGATCGATGATCTCTCGAACCAGGTGGTAGCGACGTAGAATATACTTGGTCCGCTGATGTGCTTTGGGTTCTCTTGCTTGAGCTATGGCCCCAGTATTGTCACAAAATACAGGCACTGGACCATCAATGGAGGGTGTCACTCCAAGCTCGGTGATGAACTTCCGCAACCATACAGCTTCCTTGGCGGCATCAGATGCTGCGATATATTCTGCTTCACATGTAGAATCTGCCACTGTATGCTGCTTGGAACTCTTCCAGCAGATGACCCCACCCTTAAGAGTAAAGATATATCCTAATACGCTCTTGCTATCATCTTGATCTGACTGAAAATTTGAATCAGTATATCCCTCAAGTTTTAAGTCAGAATCATCATAGACAAGCCACTGATCTTTAGTATTTCTCAAATACTTAAGGATAGTTTTTACAACCTTCCAGTGGTTGCTACCTGGATCAGACTGGTATCTGCTCACTACTCCTAGTGAGTATGCCACGTCTGGTCTAGTACATGTCATGGCATACATTATAGATCCCACTGCCGAAGCATATGGAATTCTATCCATACTCTCTCTTTCTTGAGGGGTTGTCGGACAATCCCTTTTAGAGAGGTTAATTCCATGGCCCATCGGAAGATAGCCTTTTTTGGAATTAATCATACTGAACCTCTTCAGTATAGTATCAATGTATGTGGATTGGGATAATCCAAGCAATCTTCTAGATCTATCTCTATAGATCTTCATCCCTAGGATGTAAGATGCTTCTCCCAAATCCTTCATGGCAAATTGAGATGATAGCCAAACCTTTATTCCTTGTAATGCAGGAATGTCATTCCCGATTAAAAGAATGTCATCCACATACAAAATAAGGAATATAATAACTGAACCATTTGCCCATTTATAAATGCAAGGTTCCTCTTCATTCTTAATGAAGCCATATGTTTTGATTACCTTATCAAAACGTATATTCCAACTCCGTGAAGCTTGCTTTAATCCATAAATGGATTTTTGAAGCTTGCACATTTTAGACTCATCTGCAGATGTAAAACCTTCAGGTTGTATCATATACACTTCCTCTTCTAAATCTCCATTTAGAAATATGGTCTTTACATCCATTTGCTAGATTTCATAGTCTAAATGTGCTGCTATCGCAAGCACAATCTGAATGGACTTGAGCATTGCCACAGGAGAAAATGTCTCGTCATAGTCAATGCCATAACGTTGACGATAACCCTTGGCAACCAGACGGGCTTTATAGGTCTCTACCTTTCCGTCTGCACCCCGTTTCCTTTTGAATATCCACTTACACCCTATGGATTTAATTCCTTTGGTAGGTCAACTAATGTCCAAACATCATTGACCTTCATGGATTCCATTTCGGATTGCATGGCTCCAAGCCATTTATCAGAGTCATACCTCTGCATTGCATCCATATATGTGATCGGATCCTCATCGTTTTCATCAAGTTCGATAGGATCCCCATCCCGGACCAAGAAACCGTAGTATCTGTCCGGCTGACGTGGTACTCTACCCGGTCGTCTTAATGGTGCATCTAATATGGGTTCTGGATCTGATCTAATCAAATCTGACTCAACTGGTTCAGCAGATGGTGTCGGATCTTATACATGTTGAACTTCTCTAGGCTCAACATTAGAGCTATTTGTTCCTTCACCAAGGAATTCCTTTTCTAAGAAAATATTGCTCTATTGCTTACGAACAACTTTTGTTCTTCAGCAAAGTAGAAGTAATATCCTTTAGTTTCTTTAGGGTAACCAACAAAGAAACATTTGTCAGACTTGGGTTCAAGTTTGTCTGTCTTCAAACGTTTGACGTATGCCGGACACCCCCAAATCCTAAGGTGAGAGAGCATCGGCTTGCGTCCAGTCCACATCTCATGTGGTGTTTTATTTATAGACTTACTTGGAACCTTATTTAGAATATAGCAGGCTGACTCAAGAGCATATCCCCAAAAGGATATGGGCAGATTAGCAAACCCCATCATGGATCGAACCATGTCTAACAGAGTTTGATTTCTTCTTTCTGACACACCATTATATTGTGGTGTACCAGGAGGTGTCCATTGGGAGAGAATCCCATTTTCTCCTAGATATGTCAAAAATTCACTGGAGAGGTATTCACCTCCTCGATCTGATCGAAGAGTTTTAATACTCTTTCCAGTTTGTTTTTCTACTTCATTACGATATAATTTGAACATTTCAAATGATTCAGATTTATGTCTCATTAAATAGACATAACCATACCTAGAAAGGTCGTCTGTAAACATAATGAAATATGAATACCCACCTCTAGCATCTGTGCTCATTGGCCCACATACATCAGAATGTACAAGGGTCAATAAATCACTGGCTCGTTCACCTTTTCCGGTAAAAGATGATTTGGTCATTTTACCAAGAAGACATGATTCACAGGTTGTCAATGATTCACAATCATTAACATCAAGGATTCCCTCTTTACTTAACCTGTTCATCCTGTTCTTGTTAATATGACCTAGCCTATGATGCCAAAGGTAGACATCCATGACATTATCTATTCTAGGGCGCTTATTGGATTTATACATTACATGAACAGGCTGTGACAAAATGTAAATGCCATTACTCAGAATTCCATTCATTACAACAACACCATTCCAAATGACATTGCAATAATCCTTTTTTATTGATATTTCATAACCATTTTTGGCCAAAAGGTCTACAGAAATGATATTCAATAGAAAACTTGGACAATAGTGACAATCACTAAGGACATTTACATAAGAGCTGAATTCAAGTTTAAGAATTCCTAAAGCTAGAACTGGAACTGGTCTTCTATCTCCAACATTCAGGAACCTTTCTCCTTCTTCAAATCTCTTACTGACTTGTAGCCGCTGCAACGAATTGCAAATATTAAAAGGACTACCGGTATCCAATACCCAGGTCGAATTATCACAAATAGAAAAATTGCAAGGTGTTATCATATAAGTACCTGGATTGGCAACTGGTTGCCCACTTTTCTTAGGCCGGTTCGGATCAAGGGATGCAATGTAAAGAGGACAGTTCCTCTTTCAATGTCTTTGCTTCTTGCAGAAGAAGCACTCCGCCTTGCTCTGATCAGCCTTTTTATTCTTTTTCTGACTAGGCTGAGCATGGTGCACCTGTTTCTTTTGGATTTTTTTTTCTTTTTCCCTTTCTTAAAGAAGCGACCCTTGGATGAACCTCCCACTAAGTTCACCGTCTTCTTAAGAAGTTGGTGATCATTCTCAAACGTCTGTAGTAACCCCAACAATTGGTGATAATTCACTACAGGTTTCGTCATACAAAAATGAGTGAGAAATGGACGGTATGATCCAGGCAATGAGTTTAGTATGGCATCCTTCCCCAATTGATCATGAAGGGGAAAGTCAAGAGAGCTTAGACGCTCGATCAACTCAATCATGTACAGTACATGGTCAGTTACCGAGGTTCCATCTTTCATTCGGGCGCTGAAGATGGCACAACTAGTTTTGTGCCTCTCAACGTCGTCAGGAACGCCGAATGATTCATTCAACACTTGAATGATATCTTCCGGCTGCGTATTCTCAAAACGCCTACTAAACTCATCACTCATTGCTGCCAACATGATGCATCAAACAGTGATCCGGTCATTGAGCCACTTCTGATAAGTGTCTCTGGCCAATCTTGATGCATTAGCAGCGGGCTGCTCGGGTGCTTGATCCGTTATCACATAAAGAATCCTCTCATGCTCTAGCACTATTTTCAGTTTCCTATGCCAATTATTGAAATTTGGACCAGTCAACTTGTCATTGTCCAACAATGAGCGAAGTGACAAATTAGTGGTCATTTCTGCATTAAAAAAAAATTTGGCTATTAGTACATGAATTGACTAAACTCAATAGACTTGGACTTTAGTCTAAAGGTATTTCCATTATTTTATACAAATTGGTAGCCTCTACCTCTAATTCGAAAAATTACTCCTAATTCTTTAGTGGGCACTAGAACCCAATAGAACACATATAGGCCTGAGTGTGGCTCGGCCAACCCATATGCACCTATTCGTAGGTTCTTAACCACTTGCTTCACCAAGCAACTTCTAGTGATGATTTTGCCCTAGGTTTTTCGGCAGGCGTGTGGCGCCTTCACCGAATATCCTAGTCAAATCCAACCATTAAATGATAGGGTTAAGTCTAATCAACTAATAGACGACCAAGCCCGAGTGTGGCTCGGCTCACCTGACCGCCTATTGAAGGTACACTTAACTCATCATATATTGAATGATAATTCCAATGCTTGATAAGTACTAGGCGTGTGGCGCCTCCAATAATTATCAAAACATTGAACCCATTATCACCCAACTTAATGAGAGGCTATGACCTAGTTATCCCCATAACCATTTCATTTTAAGGACCTAATAATTTTAGAGGATTTCATAATTAGGATAGATGAGAAGATCCGGTTAGTCTAATTTCTCCCACTGACTTCACCAAATCAGATTAGACTCAAACCGGTTAAGGAGACACCTAAATCAGTCATACTGATTTTCCTTAAGGCATGGGCTAACTCGAATCATTAAGTAATCCAATCAAAATGTGATTGACCATGTCGGCCAGGTAGGTAAGATCGGTGGAAGGGATATGCCATTAACTCAACAAAGACGAATCAGTGCGAGTAGCTCCCAATTAAAAACCACCGGTTAAAACTGCCAAACTTACCTTAGACACCGACTGGTTAATCAATTTCGATTTGATTACTCAAATGACTCGAGCTACACCTCTGAGCCTAAATCAAGTTCCATCTTGGTCTAATCAAAGACATGGAATTGATCAATCTACAACTATTGTATTTAACCTAGAGTTTTCCTGACCTAATCTAGTTACTACTTAATTAGATTTGATCAATTAACTCTAATTAGACCATGTTTGATTCTAACCTTAGGTCTAACCCAATCCTAAGAACTTGATTCAAGCTAACCCATATGCCCAAAGAATTATGTAATGTCAATTAATTGAGTTACAATTCTATTTCATAACACTTAATTCTCAATTAAGTTTAGACTTATGAAAGTTTTGATCATTGCATATTTCTTTTTAATTACATATTAATTACAATCTTTCAGTTCTTAAAACACATTTTCAGATCTGAGTTTTTGTAATTAATCACATGTAATCAGATTTAATTCATGTTTAAGTCAATATGTTTTATGGTCATGCATCACATATACATAACAATATGAATTAAAACAAACAACATACATCTTATGTATTTATTTTTCACTTTTATTTTCAGATTTGATTTGTTCATTAAAATCAGAGATCATATGAATCATAAACTTTATTTAGATCTAATCTAAACAATATTATGATTTCAGAATTATTCATGTTACTAATCCTAACACAAACATGCATCATATGCATCCAAAATTTCAGATCTATTAATCATGCATAATCAGCAATTAAATCAATCATAAAAAGTACTTTAGATCTAATCTAAACATGTTAATGATTTCACATTTAATTGCAAGAACTAAAATATAAAAGTTTAAACATAAACCTGGCTCTGATACCACTGAAAGTTATTCTAAGATTCTTCGGTGTTTAGCATGCTGAATTTTTTTTTTTTTGAAAACCATGGCTGAACCTGATTGGGTTGCCTACGTACTCCTTCACAAGGGAAATCAAGCCACACATAGTTCTTTTAAAGTTTCAAAAATACAGCGAAAAAATAAATCAAATAATTTAATTCATGCATGCTTACAAGATCAAATCTAGAAATCAGCACATTAAAAACACATAGGATTATGCCGAAATCGTTTAAACAATTATGCTAAAACTTTTATGCATGATTAACTATCAGATCTGAAACTTAAGAACTCTATTCCAATTAATCTTTGAATATCCATCGAATGGTTTCTGGAGATATCTCCGTGAGGAGCCCCAAAAGAGGGTAAAACCTCGGAGAATCGGACCTAGATCTTGACACCATAATAAATTATTAATGCTAGATTAATACCTTTTATGATGGATGAAAGTTGTGAATCTGATTCTTGACTTCGCAGCCACGCACACGAATGGCCTCTACGAGAAGTACATATATTGCTACCTCTTGTCGCATTTTTCTACCTCTTGTCGCATATATTTCATTTGAATTTCGAATTTAAATGATTCAGAGGTTCACACGCCAGCTAGGGAAGTTATTTGATGTATGAAATCATTTAATATATTGCTTAATGTTTGAATTTAAATTCAAACAACAAACAATGTCGCCATGTGTCAAGCAATGGGTCCATGCGCCATGCAATAATTTTGGTTTATTTAAAATTCATGAAATCCAATTCCATGTCACCACTAATTGCCACATCATCTGAGCCTAATCCTCTTGGATTGCACCTAATCAAATTTGGTCAAACCCGGATTAAAACAAAGCAATTTGGTTGAACCCAATCTAATCAGGTCAGACCCTGATTGAGCTCAAATTGAATCCAATTCAATTTTTGGCTCATCCAAACTCAATCAAATTGAATTAATTACTTTGTGTTGGACCTAATCTAATTAGGTCAATCCCCAATTAAGATCAAATTAATTTAAAATTAATTTGATCAGCTTAAGTCCTTTTTGGTTCTAACCTAATCCAATCAGGTCAAAACCCTGATTGAGCCTAAACTTGAATCCAATTCAATTTGGCTCATCCTTAGCATAATTACTCAATCAAATTGAGTTTATTAGTAATTTAATTACTAATTAATCCTTCAATAATTACTTTAATTATTTTATAAGATAATTTGCCAATCAAATTGACCAAATTACCCCAGAATGATTCTTAATCATTCATCAGCTTTCTTGATCAATCAGGAATCTTCTATGCGCGTGACCTCATAGGTTCGAACCTAAGCCGATAGTGTAGGAATAATTTCCTACACTAATCGATGTGACCATCTAGCAATAGTACCCGACGTCCGGATAGGCCGAATATATGCGAAGCAAATATTCTGGAACCCTGAACTATGGTTACTGTATAATCCCTTTGACTCCTAATGCCAGAATGACTTAGAGCTCACTGTCAACCCTATAATTAGTACATCCATTATATGATTAACTTTAGATATCCCGTGACTCCTCACTGGGATTATCCTGGCCAAGGTTTTGCTAAATTAATCACAAGACATTATCTTCTATTTTCTGGAGGGGTCAATTCCATCTTGACTCACAATTGACTACGCAAGTATTTGACTGCACCCAGTGACCTTCCATCACTGAATTAGAAATTCGGGTAGTCCGGTACCAAAGTACAGTGAGTTGCTTGCTAGTCACAGGTTGCGGTCTCAAGTCAGAGGAACAAACTTATACCCATATCCACTCGGAACATCTCTCGATAGTAGAGCGTTCCGAAATTGGTCACGTTCAGTAAAATGTACTCCTACACTTCACCTGTGTGGCATACCAGTGTCTCCACACTCCTTGGTTAAGAGGACAACCAACATATATGTCACACAACGACCTAATCTCGATAATGCTGTCGTCCTAGTAACAACATATCATTTGGTCGCGAACAAGTTTAAGGACTCAAAGATAAATCCTCCTTTATCATAACATAAGTCCTAAGGACTTCATCATATAAGAGTTCATTTGAAGATGAAATGATGAATAATGCCAAATAACACTTTATTAATTTGTCAATTCATTTACAAAATTCAATCATCAATATGCTGACGATTGATATTTAGGATACAAATCCCAACATAGGAGGCATGGTGGAGGGAGTTTTTATTGAGATTTTCAAATAATTGCCATGCTTCATGCTCATTTTGAAGCATGAAAGTCCCCCCACATGCGGCATCGATCATCTGACGGTTTCGTTTAGTCAATCCGTCATAGAAACATTGCACTAGCTGCCATTTAGGTATTTGATGATGTGGGCATTTACGGATTAGGTCCCGAAATCTCTTCCAAGTTTCATGAAATTCTTCTCCCTCAGTTTGGGAGAAGATCGTGATGGCACGTCTAAACTGGTTCGTTTTTTCCATGGAAAAGTATTTTTTAAGAAATTCTTGTTGCATTTGATCCCAGGAACGAATCGAATCGGCTTCTAAAGAATTCAGCCATTGTTTGGATCTATCTTTAAGGGAGAAGGGGAATAATCTAAGCTTCAGAGCATCATCAATGAAGTTCTGAATCTTGACAGTGGTGCAAATCTCAAGAAATTCATCTAAGTGTTTATATGGGTCTTCGTTGGTGAGCCCATAAAAAGATGGGAGCATTTGGATCACACTAGACTTTATTTTATATTGTACAGCTGCTACCTCAAGTAATCGAATGCAAGATGGAGAAGTGTAAATGGTGGGAGTAAAGTACTCCCTCAGGAGTTTGGGTTGTTCTTCAGCCATCTCAGGAGGTGGGGATGATTCTAATGTTCTGATCTCAGCTCGAATATTCCTAAGGGTCCATTCTATTTCAGGGTCAAAGGGCAATAGGTCACGCACTCTAGAACGACTCCCTTGCATAAACTAGTACTTGATCAGTCAAGCATGCAATAAAAGAAAAACACATCGAATCCTTGTATTTGCCCTAAAATCACTAGACAGCTCCTAACTGGTTTGAAGAGGGCACCTAAGCCTCCAATCCGGTCTAATGAACTAAGTTGACCAGGTAAGCTTCCAGGTAAGTGGGGGGGTTATGATGCCTTCGTAAAGGTCCCACTTAAAAACCACTTGTCTCGAACAGATGAACTGTCTCCCTTATAGGGACAAAGCTTGCCTAGACATCAACTGAGCCATAGAGCGAAATTGGTGCAACTTTCGGTGATCTTCGTCCTATTGAGCTTGAATGTCCCTAGGAGCCAATGTCTAATTAATTTTAATTAAGCTGACACTATGTGAGATTGAGTTCACCTAAGTTGGGCAAGAATCCGATGATGAAATCCGGCTCTTATCTTGTTGGGGTGATTGCCCTTACTATGTACGGATTAATTGGTGTATGTGTATCAAGCATGCATTCACACTTTTGCTGAAATTAAAATTAAACAATCACCACAAAATTTCAAGCTAATTGGGAATCAATTTAAACAAAAAAGGTTTAGAGGTTACCAAAGGAAATTTTTCCAGCAATTTTTTTTTTTAAGCAAACCTCTAAAGCATTCCTTTTTGATAGTCCCAGATTTCCTCTTCGATTTCTCATCAAATAATACCAAAAGAAAAATTAAAAATTAGTAAGAAAGAAAAAGAAGATAAAAAAGTAACAAAAATAGAAAATAATTTTATTTTATTTTAGAGATATATATATATTTGAAATTTTTTTTTAAATGAAAAGAAAAACAACTATGCTAGCAATCCCCGGCAACGGCGCCAAAAATTGGTCGGTTCTTTCAATTTCAAAAATAAACCACGCAATAGTACGTATCCTGTAAGATAGTGATTACGGATGTCGGTCCACAGGGACTGGAGACAAGTTATTTTTCTTAAATAATTACTTCAAAGGGTAAAAGTTAGAGTAAATGATAAAAACTAAGAATTAATATGGATGTAATAGTATGAATTATCTATGGAGAGAGGTGTTTAGCGCTAGAATCCACTGATAGATTTATATCCGTGACGCTTTCAATGATTGAGTTGTATTTAAGACTTGATTGCTTCCGACTACAAGCCAAAGCAATCATAAAAAAATTATAACTAATTCTCAGCATGAATCTTCTAAGTCTAGCACAAACCATCTACTCTAATGATAAGCATGACCTATCTAACCTAGCATGATGCATCTGATCATTAAATCATTAAACATGAAATCAATGTCACATGAATATCTCCTCCAAATCACAGGTGTTGGATTTGATGAAATAGACCAATCTATGTAAAATATTTTATGCAAGATAAACGATTCACATAAATTGAATAAATCATAAAATCAATTGATAAATTCTCCATCATGCAACAATCTTACAATACAAACTCAAGTCGATAAAAACGAAATGAATACTCCTCCATAGCTTCATCAAACCCCTAAACCGAGGTTTAGCTGCTCATGGTGCTCATCATCTCCATTGGTATGCTGAAAAACTCCTCTGCCATCCGTCTCAAGCCCTCTCCATTTTTTTATTTTTTTTCTTCCTTTCTCTTCAGAACAGAGCATGCTCTGTTCTTCCTTTCTTTCTTTTTGAACCGAGCTCTTCCTCTCTCTCCCTCCTTTTCTCCCTTGCCGATGGCTTCTTCATATAGACAACTCTCACCCGGTGATGGATCCCCTGGGATCGCGCTGGTGGGGATGCGAATCCGGGATGCTCATTCGATGGGAGCTGGCCACGGGATCAATGTGATGGCTGGCTTCGGAAACTTTGCGGAATGCATCGCGGGAGAAGAAGCGGAGGACAGATCGTGGATGGCTGGAACGGCTCAAATCTGGCAGAAGGGGATGGCTAGATGCTTGGGCTCACGCCTGGTCTCACGGGATGCTGGGAGCGTTGATCACGGAAGAGATTTGGTTGTGGGATTACTGGGCGGATCGCTCCGGACGACTTCCTTCTTTGGACCGCGGAAGGAACGGACGTGGGATCCTCGGATGCCTGATGCGGAAGGATGGCTGACTTCACGAGCGGCTGGGACGCGATGCTGGGAGGAGCTGATCACAGCTTGGAGCTGGGAATCCGAAAGAGGAGATGCCGCAGATGCTTGGGTGCGGAAGATGCCCGGCTGATTTCACGAGTGGCCAGGACTTGCGGCTGATGGTGGAATACCCGAGGATGAAGATGCCTCGTAGGTGGATCTGGCATGCGGCTGATACGAGGTCCCGTTGTTTTGAAGCGAGGATGGAGGATCGAGTTGCTTCGGTGGGGGAGGATTCGAATCATCGGCATCAAAGAGTCTCCCCTGTTTCAGCGCTGGGAAAGAGAAAAGCAAAAAAAATCACTTCTTGCTCTATTTTGACATGAAAATGGGAATATGTGGATTTAAAGCAAAGGTCTCCCCTGTTTTGCTTAGTTTGGAAACGTGATGCGGAGATGGAAATTTCTGAACCGTTGGATTGCCTGGAAGAGCCACGGACAGTGGTCAATGCTTGATCTCAATCTAGTTGGCTGAAGTTGGGTGCATGCGTGGCAGCTGGGCATTGGGCTCAAACCCAATGTTATTGAGTCTCTAGGATTACTTGCACTTAGCTTAAGAAAGGAATTATTTATTTCTTAACATATATTAAATTTATTTCAATGATTATTTAATTTCATGGTAAAATAAGTATTTATCCGTTTAAGAATATTGATAAGTGCTATGGAAAGATAACTAAATTATAAATTATTCAGCACTTATCAGGAATGCCCTAAATGACATGCTCCATAATGACCATGTCTCGCTCAGATATGTGATCGAATCTTTCACTCTTCAGAAATAATATCCGACCTATGAAGTTATGCAATAACCTCATCTCAGCTGATAGAGAGCTAGCTACTAAGTTTTCTGAATAGTCAAAGTCATCTCTCTCAAAAATTATCTGTAGAGCCCTCAACTTGTTCTCGGTCTTTCTAGTGTGGCTCCTTCGCAGGGGAGATGAAGCAACTCACTTAGGCTTTCTTCTGAAACACGAACCCGCACTCCTCGGATCTCAGATACAAGCCCTTCCGGTCCAACTTTTAGGAAGGTATAGAACTCACGAACTAAGCCCGGGTAGGTCACCAAATCTAGGGAGCAAAGATACTCCCATCCTTGCCTTCAGATCCAACCACCCAACCAGAACCCTTCTTGACCCAAAAATTCAGAATGGATCCTTCTTCCCGTGGTTACCGGTCTCTCCGCATATTTAGCAAGTTGAACTGAAGGGGAAGGAGGTGGAGGAGGCCCTACACGTGTCTCACCTTGTGGAGGCACTGTAGAAGAATCTCTAGCATGCCTTTCTATAATGGTTGGCCGTGAGACTCTCCCAGATCTCTCAGCAATGGCTCGCTTGGGTCCCATTTTCACCAAGTGCTTCCTTAGGTCTTGATCTAACGGCTTAGGGAAGCAATATAGTACTATTTGGAGACGATTGAAAGGGATTGAAAAGTGAAAAATAGGGTTTTAGGAAGAGGGCAAGGGGAAAGAATGCCCTAGAATGGCTTACGGGTCCTCTTTTTAAAAACGGAGTCCCACCGTTGGGTCGATCCCAGATCTTTCTTGGGTCGACTCAAGGAGGGGTCGACCCCATTCTGGCTCGGGTCGGCCCCAGTTCAGGCTATTTTTTTTTTAATTCCTCCTTTTTTCTGATCCTTACCAAATCTTTATGGGACATTGATATGTGAGTAAAAATCCATAAATAAATGATTTTACTAATGTTTCATGGAATTTTCAAAATGGGAGGAGAGTATCATGAGACAACTTGTTTCTTTTTTTTTGTTTAATCAAAGGGATCATATATGCCTAGTTCCGTTCTAAGCATGCAGAATCTATCTTCACTTAAAGATTTTGTAAATATGTCAACTAATTGTTTCTCGGTACATACATGCTCAATACATACATTCCCATTTTGCACATGATCTCTAATGAAATGATATCTTATTTCAATATACTTAGCTTTAGAGTGCTGAACCAGATTTTTGGTAAGGTTAATGGCACTAGTGTTATCACACTCTATAGGAATGTTGTCTAGTTTGATTCCATAGTCCTCTAGTTGTTGCTTGAGCCATAGTATCTAGTTGTTGCTTGAGCCATAGTACTTGAGCACAACAACTTCCGGCAGCTATATATTCGGCCTTAGCCGTTGACAATGCTATTGAATTCTGCTTTTGCTAAACCATGATACTATGTTATTTCCTAAGAATTGACATGTTCCACTAGTGCTCTTCCTATCTAATTTGCATCCAGCAAAATCTGCATCAGATTATGCAAGCAAGTCTAAACAAGAGTCTCTAGAGTACCATAATCCTATGTTTATGGTTCCTCTCAAATATCTAAGGATTCTTTTGACAACACTTAGATGTGACTCCTTAGGATCTGATTGGTATCTAACACATATTTTCACACTAAATACTATGTCTGGCCTACTAGCAGTGAGGTAAAGCAAAGATACAATTAAGCCTCTATAGAGCTTCATATCTACACTTTTTCCTTTTTCATCTTTATCTAGTTTATTAGTGGGGTTCATTGGGGTGCCTATTCCCTTGTGATTTTCATTTCTAAACTTCTTTAATATTTTCTTTGTGTACTTAGTTTGATGAATAAAGATGCTTTCCTTAGTTTGCTTGATTTGCAATTCGAGAAAGAAATTTATTTCTCCCATCATACTCATCTCGAATTCTTCTTGCATTAATTCAGCAAATTCTTTGCAAAGACTATCATTAGTGGCACTGAAAATTATGTCATCTACATATATTTGTACAACTAGCAAATTTTTATCTTTTTTCTTGAGAAAAAGTGTTTTATCTACATTTCCTCTACTGAAATCATTATTTAACAGAAATTTGTTTAGTCGATCATACCATGTCCTAGGTGCTTGTTTCAATCCATATAGTGCCTTATGTAATCTAAATACATGATCAGAAAATTCATGATTCTCAAAACTAGGGGGTTGCTCTATATACACTTCTTCTTTTATATAACCATTTAAGAAGGCACTTTTTACATCCATTTGATATAATTTGAAATCCATGAAGCATGCAAAAGCTAGAAGTAATCTAATAGCTTCTAATCTAGCCACGGGAGCAAATATTTCTTCAAAGTCTATCTCTTTTTCTTGATTGTATCCCTTAGCTACGAGTCTAGCTTTATTTCTTATAACTACCCCATTTTCATCTAGTTTATTTCTAAAAACCCATTTTGTTCCAATTACAGAATTATACTTTGGTCTCTCTGTTAATGTCTATACATTGCTTCTCTTGAATTGATTTAATTCTTCTTGCATAGCATTAATCCAATTTATGTCATTCTCAGCTTCTTCATAAGTCTTAGGTTCTATTTGTGAAACAAAAGCAAGATAGTCATTTAAATTTCTAAGAGAGGATCGAGTTCTTATCCCTTGAGATGGATCACCAATGATTAAGTCTTTAGGGTGTCCATGTGCGTACCTCCATTCCCTTGGCAAGTCTTGAGATTGTGGTGGCACACAATCATCTTCCTTTTCTTGATTTGGCACGTCATTAAGATTCAATTTTTCAAACTCAATAATTTCTACATCATCATCAAAAGTACTTTCTCTCCTAGGAGACTTACTATCAGACTCATCAAAAATAATATTAATTGACTCTTCAACTACAAGAGTTCTTTTGTTGAATACTCTGTATGCCCTGCTAGAAGTAGAGTATCCTAAGAAGATACCTTCATCTGATTTGGCATCAAATTTACTTAGATCCTCCTTGCCATTGTTTAAAATAAAACATCTACACCCAAATACTCTTAAATATTTAGCAGTTGGTTTCTTAGTCTTTCAAAATTCATAAGAAGTTTTCTTTGTTATAGGACGTATTAAAATATGATTTAAAATATGGCAAGCAGTATTTATGGCTTTAGTCGAAAAGTACTTTGGAAGATTTGACTCACACAACATCGTAAGTGCCATTTCTGCCAATATCCTATTTTTTCTTTCAACAACCCCATTTTGTTGAGGCATTCTAGTTGCCGAAAATTGATGGAAAATACCATTTTCATTACAGAATTCTTCAAAGTGTTGATTTTCAAATTCAGTTCCTTGATCACATCGAATTGCAATTAAGGTGAGCTTCTTTTCAGTTATGATATTTTTATAATATTTCAAGAATGCTGAAAATGCTTCATTCTTATGTGCAAAAAATGAAACCCATGTATACCTTGAGAAATCATTTACTATAACTAGTTCATACTTTTTTCCTCCTAGACTTGCAGTTTTAGTAGGCCCAAATAGATCCATGTGTATGAGTTCAAAAGGTCTAGTGGTTGATACTACACTCTTTGATTTGAAAGATGATTTTGTTTGCTTTCCTAATGAGCATGGTCCACAGATTTTATCTTTTTCAAAAATTAATTTTGGCACATCTTTTATCAAATCCTTTTTGACTAGTTTTGATATTAAGTCCATACTAGCATGTCCTAGTCTACGGTGCCAAAGCCAACTTGTTTCACTTTTCCTTTCTTTATTAGTGATTAAGCATAATCCATTTTTTTGCCTAAATCATGAAGATCTACCATATAAATGTTTCCATGCCTATATCCCATAAGTACAATGCTATTATTTTTAGGATTTGTGATTATGTATACTGAGGCTTCAAATGTGACTTTAAGACCTTTATCACAAAATTGACTTATGCTAAGTAAGTTATGTTTTAGACCATTAACTAATAAAATATTTTCTATAAAAGTGGATGGAGTAGTATAAATTTTATCCTTTCCAATGATAAGTCCTTTTTCAATGTCTCCATAGGTTACCACTCCACCCTCTTTAGATTTCAAAGTGACAAATTATTCTACGTCACCTGTCATGTGTCTTGAACAGCCGCTATCTAGATACCATCGTCTATCCCTCTTATTAGCTGTAAGACACTCTTACAATCAAAATCAAGAATGTGCTTTGGGTCCTTTAGGGTTAGTACTTGATGTTCCTTTTGGAACCTAAATTTTCTTGGATTTTAGCTTACTCTTATCACTCAATTTGGTATAGTTGGACTTTCTAAAATTACATTCATATGCTTTGTGTCCTACTTTATTGCAGCAATGGCAAGTTATATTTTCATTTTTGGCTTTCACAAATATGTTCTTTAAGTATTTTTGCTTCCTATTTTTTATATCCTAATCCAGCTTTATCATATATAGCTTTTTGACTATCAAAAATCATATTTAATTTAGCTGAGCTAAGTGTTAACTTGTCCACTAAGGATTTGTATTTTTCTGCATCTTTTTTTAGCTTGAAATTTTCAGCAATTAGACTTTTGGTTTCATTAGTGAACTTCCTACTTAATGTTTCATAGTCATTAGATAGTTTTAGCTTTTCTTTGATAAGAGATTGATTTTCATCTTTCAGAATTTTATTTCTATTGATCAGCTTCTTGTGTTCTTTCATGAGTTCTAAAAATGCATCATGTAACTCTTCTACTGTAAAATCATATTTAAGTTCAGAATCTACCTCATCGTCATTGGCCATGTAGCAGATTGGGCCGTCTTTTGTTGATCTTCCTCTTCCGAATTTGACTCCTCATTTTCACTCCATTCAGCCATGAGGTTCCTCTTTTTAAGCTTTCTTGTCATCTATTTCAATTTCAAGCAATCTATCTTGAAATCTCCGGGCTTGTTACACTCATAGCAAATTGGCATTTTCTTTTCTTTTTCTTTGTCCTTTCCTTTTTCTTTGCTCGAGCTACCTTTGAGGAAGGGCTTCATTTTATGAAATTTCTTCTTCCCTCTCATAAATTTTCTGAATTTTCTTACGAGCATAGCCATTCCTTCTTCATCATATTCCTCCTCATCATCAGACTCTTCTAATTCAATTTTCTATTTTGGAGTCGTAGACTTTAAGGCAATGGTCTTCTTTTTCTTGACCTCCTCTTCTGAGTTTTGCTTCATGGTCAACTCATGGGTCATGAGTGATCCTAGAAGTTCTTCCAATTGTAGTGTATTGAGGTCCTTTGCTTCTTGAATTGCAGTTACCTTGCCCTCCCAAACTTTTGGTAGTGACCTGAGAATTTTTCGCACTAGTTCAGAGTTAGTATAAGACTTTCCTAAACTCTTTAGTCCATTTATGATTTTCGTGAATCGAGTGAACATTTTAGTTATGGACTCTGTGGATTCCATTTTAAATAATTCATACCTATGTACTAATATATTTATCTTTGACTCTTTAACTTGATTAGTTCCTTCATGTGTGACCTCTAGTTTATCTCAAATTTCATTCGCGGAGATGCATGTAGATATTCTATTATATTCACTTACATCTAGTGAGCAGTAAAGTACATTAATTGTTTTAGCATTTAATTGTGCTAGTCTTATATCACTCTCATTCCAATCCATTTCTGGTTTAGGAATGATTGTGCCCTCTATACTAATTGTGGGTATGTATGGTCCTCTAGTTATGATATTTCACAAGTCATAATCTAGAGCTTGAATGAATATTCTCATCCTAGCTTTTCAATATGTGTAATTAGTATCATTAAACAGAGGAAGTCTATTTGTGGATTGCCCTTCGCTCATAGAACATCCTACTTGGGTTGTCATGATCTTTGACTCTTGATCGTGAGATCAACATGTTAGAACCCGCCCATGCCGCAGAAAAATTTAAAAAAAAATTCAGACGCAGCGGAAGAGGCATGTGCGGGATCAACCGTTCATCGCATGAACGTTGTTCAAAAACCGTTCGTAGTTAGATAAGGATTAAAAACTTTTAAAATATTAGGAAGATCAGATCTTCACCTTTGTAAGGGTAGATGATCACCACAAACTGATGATCGTGGTTTAGGATGAAGGTTCGCTTGAAGCCACACAAGCGTCCGGCCTCTATGGGTATCCATACGAAGCAAAGAACCGATCAAAGCTTCCTTGTCTCTCCGGGGTGCTAGCTCCCTTGCAGAGACAACTTTAGATGGCTGATCTCCTCCCTTTTTGATGACCCAAAGATTGATTCATAGATTGATTTTGATGATCACAAAATCTTGAAGTATAGATACTAATGTTTATGTTGCAAGGAGAAAGATATTTATTTTGCAAGGAACATAGCAAGTTGGGAGAACACAAGAAGGCCTCCAAAGCTCTCAAGTTGGAAGAAAGCTACAAATTATTGGCCCAAGCTTAAAGTTCAAAGGATTCAAATTGGAGGAGTAAAATCAAAGGAAAAAATTCAAAAGAATAGTCTTCGAGTCGACTCCTGAGGAATTCGAGTCGACTCCAATGTTTACCGAGTCGACTCCGGGGAAGTATGAGTCGACTCCTAGGAATCACAGGCAGAAAAGTCAGAGAGCAGTTTTCGGGTCTGAGATTCGAGTCGACTCCAGTGGAACGCGAGTCGACTCCGATGGTTGGTAGGTCGACTCCAAAGAAAGCAAGAGTCGACTCTCAGCGGAACACAAGGAAAAAGTCAGAGAGCATTTTTGGGACTCTGAGATTCGAGTCGACTCCCGCATTGCACGAGTCGACTCCGAGACTCCGCGACCATCAACAGACAGAAAACCAAGTTACTGCCTCTGAGATTCGAGTCGACTCCCAGACAGTTCGAGTCGACTCCAAGGCAGCGCGACCCCAAAAATGCAGAGGATCAGTTTTCGGGCTCTGAGAGCCGAGTCGACTCCAAGAGAATCCGAGTCGACTCGAGGAAGAAAATCAGAAAGTATGTCCTCTGGATTCATGGGATGAGCCGACTCCGAAGATGCCAAGTCAGCTCCAGATGTTGGCGAGTCGACTCCGGGTTAAGTCGAGTTGACTCTCAGTCAAGGCATGCACTTTAATTCAAATTTGGAACAGTAGCCGAGTCGTCTCCAGTAGAGCACGAGCCGACTCCTGCAACAGGCGAGTCGACTCCTGATCGCGCGAGTCGACTCCGATCCCAACGGTAACATTGTCAGGAAATGCAGACTGTGTCCAACGGCTCTTTTTCTTGTCTCTAACGGCTATATTCTTGTTTCCACGCCATCTAAAGCTATAAAAACAAGAAGAGAGCTAGGGGAGAACTCATGGAAGTGGGAGAGATCATCTAGGAAAGAGATCTCAAAGAGATTACAAAGAAAATCTCCCATAAGCACAAAAGGGCCATCCAAAACGAAATAGAGAGAAGAAGAGCATCCAAGTGAATCCGAAAGCTTCCTCTCCATCCGTGTGCTGCCTCGGGGATCCTCTACTTCATGCCAAATCAGAGGAGGATCAAGTAAAGAAGAAGCCGAGCTCCTCCATCTTCAAAACTCGTTTGAGGGCTTCTCTTTACTCTATTTGTTTATATTGTCATATTTGCTTGTTTAAGAAGCTTTGATTTGTTTTTATTCTTTGTCTTAATATCTTGTAACTTGATTCAATCAAGGGATTGAATCAAGGGGTTAAAGGTTTGTTGGTGAGCCAAAAGGAAAACCAACGGTGTAAGGTTTGTTGGTGATCCAAAGGGAAAACCAACGGGGTTTAGGTTTGTTGGTGAGCCGAGGGTAAAACCAACGTGTAAGGGTTTGATTGTGAGCCCGGAAAAATAATCGGAGTGGTTCTAGTCGGTGAGCCTGGGAAAACCGACCGAGTTCGTTGTGCGCTCGTAAAACAACAAGTTGGGTTGTGAGCTTGTAAAACAACCGGCTGTAATCTGTAGGATTATAGTGAAATTCCCAAGAGGTCTTGGAGAGTGGATGTAGGTGCTGGGATGCACCGAACCACTATATTTTTGTTGTATTTGTGATGCTCTTTGTTAACTGACCTCCTCACTCACTTACTTAGATATTAAGCTTGCTTAACTCTTCTTCGTGCATCCTTTAGTTGCAAGCATAATCAATTTACTCAATCATTAAATTGAATAGCATACTAGGGCAAAATTAGACTAATCTTTTATTGAACCCACTGCTTAATAGTTGATTAGATTAGAATCATACTCTTGCTAAGGTTAAGCTTCACTAAGCATCCATACAACTTAGCATAATTAATCTAAAAGATTAGAAGTAGTTTAAAAGTTATTAAAAGACCCAATTCACCCCCCCTCTTGGGTTGTCACCTTGGGCAACAAGTGGTATCAGAGCAGGTGCTCAAATATTATTTGTAGTCTTAACCGACTAGAGCCAAAGATCATGACAACTCAAATAGATAGTTTTCTAGGAGAAGGACAATCAATTGATACACCTCCACTGTTTAATGGTATAAACTACCCACATTGGAAAATACGCATGCGCATCTTCATTCAATCACAAAACTATTATCTATGGAAAATCATAATAAATGACCTTCACACACTCTCTCATATTAATGAGAAGGACTTAGCACAATTAAATGCTAATGCTATGAACATATTATATTGTGCTATTCAAGAAACAAAGTTTAATGAAATTTCTGCATGCTTATCTGCTAAGGAGATCTGGGATACTTTAGAAAATATTTATGATAAATCTCAGATTAGCTCTCATGTGCTTCAATTACATTCTAACAATGAGACTGCAGAAAAAGGTGTTGAATCTCCCACCTCAGTCGAGTCGACTCCAAGTATTTCAGAGTCGACCCTCAAGATAACCGAGTCGACTCCAATAAGGTCCAAGTCGACTCCGAGGCAAATCAGCTTCCTAAAGACAAAGAAAAAGAGGAAGCAAGAAGAAAGGAAGAAAGAGATAAAAAGGAAGAAAGCCTTGACCAAGAAAGAGTCAAGCCAAAAAATAAAGGTTAGGAGCAACAATGATGATATTAGCTCCAAGAAACTACAAGAGGTAACTGACTTGTGCTTTATGGCACAAGAAGACAAGGTAAAATCTGAATCTACTCTTACCTCAAATGATTTTCAAGAAGAATTCTCTTATGATGAATTATTAAATGCTTTTCATGAGTTGTATAGTGAATGTAGAAAATTAACTGTAAAGAATAAAGATCTTAAGAAACTAAATTCTGAAAATGAAAGCTTAAGGTCATTTTCAGAAGAATTGATTCAGAAAAATCATAGCTTAATTAAAGAAAATCAAAACTTAAGTAAAGAAATTAACCAATTAAGATGTTTTATTAACAAATTCACTGTAAGTTCAGAAAGATTAAAAATGATGTTTGAAAGCCAACATGCTGATTTTGATAAATCAAAATTTAGCTTGACTCCTTCACTTAGCCATAAATCTCTAGAGAAAAAGGTTATCAATTCATCAAGCAAACCATTAAATAAGATAAGTTATTTCAAAAATGAAAAGGATGGGAATAACAACTTTACCTATCGTTCTAGTATAATTAAATCAAATGGTAAAGTTATTACTATTAAACAGATATGGGTTCCAAAAGGAACCATATGTCCTAACTCTCAAGGACTCAAGCAAGCTTGGGTACCCAAAATGAGAAAATGAGGATGTACACATAGGTGTACCAAGATACCCATGGAACAAAAGAAACTTAAAATATACTTATGAAAAGTTATTAACAAAAATCAGTAATCCTTGCATCTCATCATTATTTTTGCTTAGTATTTGATATGAATTGCTAGTAGTGATCAATTTTGTGATATAGAAAATACTTTTGGAAATATGATCAAATCACTTCATAGTATACTTTACTCACTATTGGATAAGTTGCAAAATGATTAATTTATTAAGAATAATTCTATGAATTCTCTATATGCTTGATTGAGAGTTTTTTATCCATGGCATTATTGTTTATTGATCATAGATATGATAATGTGTACTTGGTATGTTTTTAAATATATACACTATGAATACCAAGATTAAAAAAAAAAAACCATCTTTAGCATACAAAATCAACTCATGCTAGTATATACTTAATCTCAAAAGACCTTGCCATTGGCTTACTTAAATTATCTTCTTAAAGGTCAAAGTTTTGCTATGCATGCTAACTAAGGAAACAACCAAAAATCATTTCTAAATCTAAAGATGTTGTTTCCATCTCTATGTTTTCAAAAGCTTATATTGGATTTGTTCTTGGAAAATAAACTTGAAAATATTTTCTGTATTTACTAAATCTTGTAAAAGTGGTTCAAATGATAAAGGTTTCCAAACTGTGAAAAGAGTATCATGGCACAGTGTTGAAAACCAAAATCCTGATAAAGGTTATACAGAAAATAATATTAAATCCAATGATTTCAGCACCAAGGACACCATAAGCAAAATAGGATTAATAGAATTCTTGAAGAAATGAAAAAGACAATTATGTATGATAGTCATCTACTTAAATAATTTTTAAAAGACTATCATCACTGCTTGTCATACATATGATTTCTATTTTTGATGAAAATTTTGATCTTCTGAAAAATGGAAAATGAACCATTGCATATCTTTCATATTTTTCAGTCGTACATGTTATTATGAAAATAATGCCAAATCTGATAGAGATATGTCTATCCTTGGATATCATTCATCAAGCAATGCATATAGAACATTCATGAAAAATTCTAGTTGTAGAAGTATCAATTCATTTTATTCTTTATGAGACTAATGATTTATTATCAAAATACTAAAATCAAATTATATGATTAATCTTTTACATATGCACTTAATGAAGAAAAATTGATGACTACTAAAAGACTAAATCAAGAAAAGAGGAAATAGATCTTGATAAAGATTCTTGCATGATTAG
This sequence comes from Phoenix dactylifera, assembly GCF_009389715.1. Classification (NCBI taxonomy): domain Eukaryota; kingdom Viridiplantae; phylum Streptophyta; class Magnoliopsida; order Arecales; family Arecaceae; genus Phoenix; species Phoenix dactylifera. The sequence continues at coordinate 42,729 of NW_024069351.1, forward strand.
AAGTAAAGATCATCATTATCATGTGCTTGCTTCATGAGCTTTATATTCTGTCAAATGAATGTGTAGAAGTCACTCCTATGTGGTTACTTCATTAAAAAGGAGATCTATGAAAAATAACCATCATATTTAAAAATACACATTACATATATGATAAAGCAATATGTGATTTAGAACAAGCATCAAAAGCATGATATATAAAAGCTTAAGCAACCTTTTTGATAGAAAGTAATAGTGATAAATCTATGCATCAAAAAGATGAATTTGTGATATCTTATTTGCTCAAAGCATGCATTGATGACATCATTTTTGGTTATACTAATGAAGAGTTATATTGCAAAGTGAGTTTGAAATATGATGAATGAATTAACATCTTCTCTCAAACTCCAAATTAAGACAAACAGGAAAGGGGATCTTCATTGACCAACGTTAGTCCACAAGAAAACTCTTATAGAAGATTGGCATGAAGAAGGTATATCTATGACCCCATCTTGTAGAATTTGAAAAGGATGAGCAAAGTAGATCTATTGTGTTAACGCTGTATTGAAGCATGATAGAATAATTATTTTATCATACAGCTAGTAGACCAGATTGTATGCTCATTATGTGACCTTGTGCAAGACTTCAATCTAACTTTAATTAATCATATTTTATTGATAACAAATAAATCATAATCTGAATTTTGATAGAAACAAATGTTAAAGATAAATTGATTAAAACATAGTTAACATATCTTATTGATAATTATCTTAAGTAAATAGAATCTAAACTAAATTGACTTAAACTATCTTGGTTAATGAATCTATCTCTTTAGTTCAAATGATATGTGCTTGCTTATATTTAGGCAATCTCTTGAGTAAAGTGACTCAACATGCAACTATTGTCATATCTTATATTGAGTCATCTAGTTAAAAAAATATATATGTTGGATGAATGCTTTGTATCTTAAAGAAACTAATGACCTTCCTTCAAGAAAGAAAAATGAGAAATTTCAACTTGAAGGATATCTTCATGTAAGATACACTAAACATTCACATGCAAACAAGAGAGAGGATCTTCTTCAGCCAAAAGTTCACACATAAGAAATCTAGTTTGGCTTGAAGAACATATAATGAATAGGTAATTTAGATACCTTTCTCACAAATTCGTTGAGCAAAGTCAGTAACTTAAATCTTATTATAGCATGATTAAATTCTTTAATTATTAATTTTTGATATCATGTCTATATGTGTATTGACTGACTTATACTTTTAGAAATTATTTCATGGTTTGCCCAAACTAAAATATATCTTTGCCTATGTCATAACCATGAAATACACAAGTATATGCTTAAAATGTTGATGTAAAATAACTTGTGAGAAGTTATGAATCCTTGAGCATAATGAAAATGTTGTTTGCATGATATACATATATATGATACGTAAGATTAATTCTCTATTCTGCTCTCTCATGAAAATTACTTGAGAATAACAAAAAGGGAGAGAGATAAAGAAAAGAAAATGGATATTACTCAGAGATGAAAAATCTAAGCAAAAGCAAGTACTCCAATCTTAAGGAAAAGCAAAACAAGCATAATATATTCGGCATATTTGGAAGTGATAAAATCCATAATTAATTACACTTAAACAGGGAGAGTTTGAAGTGAACATTTTAATCTTTCTATATTGCTCATCATAGGGATGGTGCCAATGGGGAGGCTAGTGGTAGTACCCGGCACTATTTGACCCAACTATTCGGTGTAGGGCATATTAGGGACGGCACAAGAGGGAGGCTAGTGGTAGTACCTCGTGCCCCTTCCAACTCCACCGGATAGGGAGCAAATACAGTATAGAGCATAAGAAAGTAAAAAATGAAAGACAAAGTAAATGAAAATATATAAGAAGAATCAATTCAATTTCTTTGTCACTTGGAAACACACCTTAAGGATGAAATCAATGCAAGATTATATTTAAATAGGGGGAGTTTATTTGAAAAGAATTAATTTTGATCCTTGACATGCTTGTTCTTAATATTTTAATGCATGATTTAACACATGAGATGTTTTGCATATGGTATGATGTCTTGATTTATGGGTTCTCAATATTTTGTAATGCTTCATACTTGGACAATTTGATTGAATGTTTGAATTGCTACATAACATCTTTTGTTTGATCCTATTGAAAAGAAATAAAATAGATTCATTCACAATCATTGTAGAAAGGAGAAGAGAAGAATATCTCTATTTAGGAAAAATAAATTGATTTTGATCTATCTTTCTACTCGCCTAACTTTGATACATAATGTCCTAATACTTGTTAAAATATCCTTTATTTTGTATCAAAACTCAAAATTAAACACAAAGATTCTGAAAGTGCTTTAATGTTATTGAAATATGTACTTTTCAATCGTAATAATTTAAGATGAGCCACAATGTGAAAGATACATATCTCAAATTATGACTTAAAAGGGCTCTATTGAAAATCTTTATGAAATTCAGAATTTGATTTTGTATAAAAGCTTAAACTCAATATGATTTCTAAATAAAATCTTAATTTAAGAAAAACAGAATTAATTTTGATGCCTTGGTTGATTGCTCCGATACGCATCCGAAACATATCATTTCTTATCTTCAAAGTATACTAATATTGGTCTAAATGATGTGTCTTTCAATGATCTTAATTGCAAACAAATATTTTTAAATATATGAGTTTATTTTGATATTAAAACATTTATTATGCTTCATGTATCCATTGCAGAAAAACTATAATTAAGAATTGAGTTCTATAAATAGATATACTTCAATGATCATCTATATGTTTTTCTCTCCTACATTATTAAAGACTTCCATCAATAGAGTGAATGATCTTAAAACTAGAAATATTTCAGTTCACTCAAATGACTCTAAAAGAAAGAAAATGTAAATGCTTTTGAAAGAAATTGAGCTTCAAATGAATCATTTTCTGATTAATATTTCTATACATTTTCTCTAAGATTAAGAGAAAGCATAACTTGTTCGTAAAGGATTAGAAAGAGTAATGACTACAAATTTTAGAAATAATACTAGATTACTCTACATTCTCGATATTACAGAATTCCAGTGTTATTCACGTTTATCACTAAAATCTGAAATTCAACAATTTAAAATGATTAAAGAAGAATGCATCTTTTGAGGGGGAGCTTTAGATATTCAGTATCCTATCCCAAAGACACTTTATTTTGATGCATACTTTGAATTTTATGGATTGATTTTGATGAACCTCCTTATATTGCAAGACATGCTTTAATTTCCTTGAGATGAGTTCTATAAAGGTTGTCTTATCTCAAACCTTGAGTCTTATGAAAATAAGCTGAAATATATTTTTGAGATTGACAATCTTATTGAACATTATCTTAGGATTCTAAACTCTTAAATGGAATGATCAATTGAGGGGGAGAAAGAAAATTTCAGAAGGAGAGGTCTTATGGAACTTAATCGCATAAATCTATAACTAAAGGAGAGAGAAAGAACACTAAATGAAAAGTGATTCTAATACTCTCCAATATGTATCATCTGAAATTTAAATCTGAAAATCTGTATGATACACCTTGAGGCGTGTTATTTGGTTAGTATATCTCATGCATCACTCTTGAACTAAATTGCAAATCTTAAGAGCCTCTAATTTAATGAAAAAGGGGGAGAATAATGTGTTAAATTTTCTTGAGTATCTCTTAGAAAATCTATTTTTGGAACTTCACTAATGAGCTCTAATTGGGCTTGCTTTTTGGAACTTCAATTTTGTGCAAATTCATTATTTTATGTATCAAATTGTGCTTATTTTCTAAAGAAATAAAAGAAAGTCTTTAAAAAGAGCTCTAAGATGTATCAAAATTGCATGAATGTATATTTTGATATTTGTGCCCCAATGCTCCTAGTATCATAAAAGAACTTTGAAGTCATTAAGAAAATTAATTAAATTGCTCTCATGGTTGATAAAATACTTAATAGATTGGGCAAAAGGTCTTAAATGAACAAGCTTTCATACTCAGTGAAGAGAGGTTAGATTTCCACTCATGTTTTTTCTTGAATATCATTTGTAGTACTTCTTGATTAACCTAAGGAAGATTCCACCTACACTTGATTAGAAAACTATCTGTGGTATCAAATTAGAAAACCTCTTGAATTCACAATCGATGTGTTCTGCTCTGATCTTTGTGCTTAATGTTTCACTATCTTTTTGATGTTGTCAAAAAGGGGGAGAAATATCTAAGTATATGCTATATATACTCATAATGCTTTATTACTTTGAATTGAATACAAATCAGCTTAAAATTTAAATATGTTAATTGTGTTAAGCTGATTAAATCTAAAGCATTATCATGAAGTATGTTTTTACATATATATGTTTTCTACTTCATGCAACTTAGCTATGTATTACTTCTAGAAATCAATATCTTTTATATTGCATATACTCCAAGTTTTGTCATCATCAAAAGGGAGAGATTGATGACCCAAAGATTGATTCATAGATTGATTTTGATGATCACAAAAACCTTGAAGTATAGATACTAATGTTTATGTTGCAAGGAGAAAGATATTTATTTTGCAAGGAAACATAGCAAGTTGGGAGAACACAAGAAGGCCTCCAAAGCTCTCAAGTTGGAAGAAAGCTACAAATTATTGGCCCAAGCTTAAAGTTCAAAGGATTCAATTGGAGAGTAAATCAAAGGAAAAATTCAAAAGAATAGTCTTCGAGTCGACTCCTGAGGAATTCGAGTCGACTCCAATGTTTACCGAGTCGACTCCGGGGAAGTATGAGTCGACTCCTAGGAATCCACAGGCAGAAAAGTCAAGAGCAGTTTCGGGTCTGAGATTCGAGTCGACTCCAGTGGAATGCGAGTCGACTCCGATGGTTGTAGGGTCGACTCCAAAGAAAGCAAGAGTCGACTCTCAGCGGAACACAAGGAAAAAGTCAGAGAGCATTTTGGGACTCTGAGATTCGCAGTCGACCTCCCGCATTGCACAAGTCGACTCCCGAGACCTCCGTGACCATCAACAGACAGAAAACCCAAGTTACTGCCTCTGAGATTCGAGTCGACTCCCCAGACAGTTCGAGTCGACTCCAAGGCAGCGCGACCCCCAAAAATGCAGAGGATCAGTTTTCGGGCTCTGAGAGCCCGAGTCGACTCAAGAGAATCCGAGTCGACTCGAGGAAGAAAATCAGAAAGTATGTCCTCTGGATTCATGGGATGACCGACTCCCGAAGATGCAAGTCAGCTCCAGATGTTGGCGAGTCGACTCCGGGTTAAGTCGAGTTGACTCTCAGTCAAGGAATGCACTTTAATTCAAATTTGGAACAGTAGCCGAGTCGTCTCCAGTAGAGCACGAGTCGACTCCTGCAACAGGCGAGTCGACTCCTGATCGCGCGAGTCGACTCCGATCCCAACGGTAACATTGTCAGGAAATGCAGACTGTGTCCAACGGCTCTTTTTCTTGTCTCTAACAGCTATATTCTTGTTTCCACGCCATCTAAAGCTATAAAAACAAGAAGAGAGCTAGGGGAGAACTCATGGAAGTGGGGAGAGATCATCTAGGAAAGAAGATCTCAAAGAGATTACAAAGAAAATCTCCCCATAAGCACAAAAGGGGTCATTCCAAAACGAAATAGAGGAGAAGAAGAGCATCTAAGTGAATCCGAAAGCTTCCTCTCCATCCGTGTGCTGCCTCGGGGATCCTCTACTTCATGCCAAATCAGAGAAGGATCAAGTAATAGAAGAAGCCGAGCTCCTCCATCTTCAAAACTCGTTTGAGGGCTTCTCTTTACTCTATTTGTTTATATTGTCATATTTGCTTGTTTAAGAAGCTTTGATTTGTTTTTATTCTTTGTCTTAATATCTTGTAACTTGATTCAATCAAGGGATTGAAATCAAGGGGTTAAGGTTTGTTGGTGAGCCAAAAGGAAAACCAACGGTTGTAAGGTTTGTTGGTGATCCAAAGGGAAAACCAACGGGGTTTAGGTTTGTTGGTGAGGCCGAGGGTAAAACCCAACGTGTAAGGGTTTGTTGTGAGCCGGAAAACAATTGGAGTGGTTCTAGTCGGTGAGCCTGGAAAAACCGACCGAGTTCGTTGTGCGCTCGTAAAACAACCAAGTTGGGTTGTGAGCTTGTAAACAACCGGCTGTAATCTGTAGGATTATAGTGAAATTCCCAAGAGTCTTGGGAGTGGATGTAGGTGCTGGGATGCACCGAACCACTATATTTTTGTTGTGTTTGTGATGCCTTTGTTAACTGACCTCCTCACTCACTTACTTAGATATTAAGCTTGCTTAACTCTTCTTCGTGCATCCTTTAGTTGCAAGCATAATCAATTTACTCATCATTAAATTGAATAGCATACTAGGGCAAAATTAGACTAATCTTTTATTGAACCCACTGCTTAATAGTTGATTAGATTAGAATCATACTCTTGCTAAGGTTAAGCTTCACTAAGCATCCATACAACTTAGCATAATTAATCTAAAAGATTAGAAGTAGTTTAAAAGTTTTAAAAGACCCAATTCACCCCCCCTCTTGGGTTGTCACCTTGGGCAACACTTTTGATCAACCCTTGATTGTGCTTGGGAGGAGGAAGAAGAAAGATGGATCTTTGGAGAGAACCAAAGCACCTTGCAGCCTATTTCTCCCCTTTGCATTGGATGAAGGAAGGGAAGAAGATGAGGCCGCCAACACCACCTTTTCTTTGCTCCTTGCTTGCGACTGATCCAAGGGAGAGGAGAGGGAGGCACGGCTTGGAGGGAGAGGGTTCAATTTAATGCCCCAGGGTGCCGCCAAGTCTCCTTTTAAAGCATGAAGGGTCCTACAAATTAGGAGCCCTTGATCCCTTTCCAGTGGGGCGCCGGCCTCTCTTCATGCCGCACCAAGAAGCAAAAGGAGGAGGGGCGTGACCCCTCTCCTTGTGTTGCCCTAGTCCTCCTCTAAGGAGGATTAGGAGGGCCCTATTTGGTTTAGTCATAATCATTAGGCTTTAACCAAATCATGAACCATTTGGGTCTAATCTAGGTAAGTCCTAATCCAATTAGAACTTAATGAACCATGACTCAATTGAACCTTTCAATCCTAATCTTATTAGGAGTCATCTTGATTCATTAGATTAATAATTAATTGGGATTTAAGAAGTTCTAATCCCATTAGGATTTATTTAATTTTAGTCCTAATCCAATTAGGACTCTAATTTGAATCCGAAGTCCTAATCCATTAGGATTTCTAGGAATCCTATTCTAAGTAAGAATTCAAATAGATTCAAAATCCTAATCTTTAGGATTGTGGGAACCCTACTTCAAGTAGGAATCCCAGTCCTACTTCAAGTAGGACTCCTAGTCCTAATCAATTAGGACTCTAGGAATCCCACTCTAAGTAGAATTCGTGTTTTAAGTCTAATTATCAATTTCCATTTCTTCTTCAACTTATTATCAATCGAATTGATTACTTGTGATTCATAATCATTTTTTCAACCATCGGATCGGTCAATACTTCTAGTGTGTGTGACCCATAGGTTCTATTCTGATGGTAGTGAGATATATTGTGATCTTTATCTCAATGTCATTGAAACTCCTTTCAATG